>NW_018025579.1:0-2444 GCF_002006095.1 Pseudomyrmex gracilis
AAAGTCAATCTAAGAGTCTTCAATAGAATCGTTATCGACTTAATAATATACAGAAGTCTTGATGTAACTATTGCTAGTAGTACTATTACAATATCTGGTGAAACAATCACCGAAAAAATCTACAAATAACAACTTCGTATCAACGCACATTCGACCGTTATAAAAGATAAACACACGTAAAAAGGACCACGTGACGCGCGACGTGACGTCACGACCTATTAGTTATTCGCCCAAATTTAGAGTGCGCTGTTCAATGTCATCTACGGTCAGATCTCCCGACTAGCAGTCCATGTTTATATAGTCAAAGATATGGGCATAGATAGTCGAGCGTCATTATGCGCAGGCGCGTCTACTAAGCGAGTGCGAGCGAGACAAAGCATTGAAAAGCACTGAACTCTATATACACAGGAATGCGCATTAAGAAAAATTCATGGCACAAATTGAATAGCGCCATATTCGTTTGGCCTGGTATTTTAACAAATCAGAAGTGTGTTCTGTGTCCTGCTACAATATGAATAACGGAGATGAAAAAGTACCAAAATAGAAAAAGTTTATTCAGGAGTTTGTAGTAATGAAATTACATAAAATTATAAATTTTTATTTATAATATTTTAATTATAAATATGTATAAAAGAGCTTCTGTTCGTTAATACAATATAAAAATTAATTTGCGTATTAATGCAATTTAAAAACCTATTTTTTTTAATGGTAAAAAAACACAAAGTATACGCGCGCTAATTGCAAAATATCATTATATGCTATATTGCAAAATAACTTAACGATTTTTATTCTACATTGTTAACAGATGCAGAAACTAATTTAACACCAAAATCTTTATCTATGAAATGAAATCCCCTTTTCACTGCTCTCCCCACATCCGGGCACGCAGCACCTCATGTTGCTAATATTACAGATGCTTTTCACATATACTTATACAACCGTAACACGTTTCTACGCGTGCTAGGAGAATGCTTCTGATTCATTGTAGCGGGACGCGGAACGCACTTTTGATTTGCTAAAATACCAGGCCAAACAAAAATAGCGCTGATCAATTTGTGCCACGTCTCGCTATGCTTGTTAGGCGAAGATGTGCATTCCAGTGTATATAGAATTCAGTGGTCTTAACTGCCTTATTGCTTGACTGTGATTGGTTGAGAAATATGCTTACATTTTTTGAGTAGTTTCCGAATGTTTCCAATAAGGTACAGTGCGGAGCACCATATCGTGCGCCGTGAGGAGAAGTAGTTCTTCTCCGGCTGCCTCCTACTAGCACGCGCCAGCGGCCCGAGATTTAATCTATATGCACCGGCACGGTTACCGATGATACATACCGACGCGGTTACCAATAATACCGACAGCCATATGTTACCATAAAATTATCGCGACATTGAAAAGAGTAACTGCATTGAAAGTGACTGTAATAATTTATATCATATTTATTTATTTAATTATTAGCTTTTACGTGATACAAGAAACTTACAGTATGTGTAAAAAAGTAAAATATATTTAANTAAGAAAGTAAAAAACTATGACAACAGATAAATGTCATAGTGAATCAATTATTAGAAAATTAAGAATAAAAAATAACATAGTATAATAGATTTGTGTAATTAGCGTTAAATTGTNTTTAAAACATCAAAAATAAAAACTAGTAAGACAATATTATAATAGTTATGTTTATATATAAATATATACATTTATAGTTGTATATGTATTTAAAAATTTAACAAAATAATGATAATAACAAATAATGTGTGTGTGTGTATGATATATAAAGATAAGAAGGATGACACANAAATTATTTTATATAAATTTTGAAGCAGTTACGCGAGATTTTATTTTATAGGTTTGCGCTTAGAAATGTTTTTCTGTAAAATATATATTTATAGTTCTGACAAAAACCGTTTAATGTGACTCTGTAAAATATTTTTTGTGGCTCTGTAAAAAGCCGTTAAATGTAGTTCTGATGAACGCGAGAGATATTCTTGTTAAATGAATGTGTGGTTCTGAAAAGAACCGTTTCTAAGAGCTTTGACTTAATAGTCGGCCCAATAACCGTTTTGGTCGACAACTTGTTGCAGTCTAGTATTGACCGATGCATTTAAATTATAAAATAACTCTGACTGTGTTCTTAAGTTCTGTTCTTAACCTCTTCATAATTAAAAGTATATTTATACTATTCTGGAAAACAGAGTATGGATGAAATTTGGAGCTGTCGCAAAGGACTGATGAAAAATCAGTAGTTTCGCGAACAAACTCGGTTTGGTGATCGGCTTTTTTTAACCTTTATCGGTAATGATTAGCAACAAAATGTAACTTCCAATTACTTTTCTCTCTCTTTAGAAGATTCGTTTTATAAATAATTAACGTATTCAAGACATCCTATAACAAAACTATTCTCAAAAAAATATCATGACCCACATGCTGAGTCATCGATCTCGAAT
>NW_018025580.1:0-2441 GCF_002006095.1 Pseudomyrmex gracilis
CTTTCTCTCTCCTTCTCTTTCTCTCTTTTAACTAAAGAAAGTTTGTGTAAGTAAGAATTTTCATGAGGGTACCACTTGAAAATATGCCGATCCTATTGCAGCATATTTCAGTTTATAAGCGATGCTCTTTTTCTATCCCCTCTGTTTACTTATTGCACGCGGGCAATTACACTGCCCGCGGGCGCCCGCGAGCAGTGCCCAGTTGCCGAACCCTATCCGCTACTGCATACACTTTTATGCTACGGCTTCTGCTATGGCCTATACTACGGCTTATATGTATACATATATATATATACAAGGCNTGACAACGAACTATAAAGCCGACGTGTGTAGGTAGATCGGGTCATTTTGAACAGAGAAGTTGTATACTATTTTGCAAAATTCGCAATATTTATTGAGATATGAATTAATAAATGTGAGCCAATAAAGTTGCGGAGAGCGATGATCGGACTCTATAGGCGTGCACAAGTATCAAATGAAAAGAAAAATGGCTTTTCTCATATAATGTCTTAGTAACGAGAGGAAGAGTAAACAAACAAGCGCGGCACGACTCAGTTTCTTGCGATCAGGTGCTATTCACCGGTACGCAGCGAGCAGCGGCAAGCAAGGAGTAGAGCTGATAATTGTGCTCGCCTACAGAGTCCGATCATCGCTTCCCGCGTTCTCATTGGCTCACATTTAATAATTTATATTTTAATAACTATTGCGATTTTTTCAAAATGGTAAATAACTTTTCTGTTCAGAATAACTAGATATACCTACACGGTGGCTTTATAGTTTGTTGTCAGACACTCTTATATAGGTATAACTCCTATTCTTTTACGTAAGGACATACATGTATGATTGAGAATAGTCCGAAAACGCGTATATTCCATATGAACTAAAAGTAATGAACATAGATATACTACTTGTATTAGCATTTATCATTATGTGAAATATAGTGGTTTTCAACTTTTACCTCGTGAACTCGAAGAGATATCCAAAAACTAACTTTACAAGTACCTTCAGTTTAGGCCTAAATAAATTATGAAAAATAGTGAAAGTAAACAATTTGAATATCTCGGGAACGGGTAAAGGTAGTGATAAATGGTTTTCGGACTTGTGTTTTTATTAGTTGCAAAATATCACGTATTCAAAAGTTAAAAATTTTAATAATTTTAATTATTTAAACATTTGATTGTTAATAACAATTATTTTGAACTTAGAAATAGGTCAGTATTTTGCAGTTTGGAACGCTAAATTTTATGGTAAATACCGTTTCTTCTATCTCTTTTAGTTTAAGTGTTATTACTTTTGCATCTTTTATGAAGTTCCGTGGTTTTAACTTTAGATGGGTAACTTATCGACACTGGTATTAGTAACATAGCGGTAACTCGTGCTCTTCGGTAACTTACTTGGAACACTGATTGTTAACACTCAGTAAGTTACCGACATCGGTAAATGTTTAGGTATGATAAAACGGTGGTACTGGCAATAATACCGACTACGAATGATAACTTTTTAACGTAACTGTCACCGGCATGAGTTATGCTACCGAATGCTTATTTCACGGCCTAAGGCTTTTTTCTTTGTTCGCATTCTATTTTGACTCTTGTCACGTTTCGACATTTTTTTCCTCTTACTCGTCCGCAACGACGTTAAACTACAACAAAATGTTTTTAGTAATAAGTCAGTATGTATCAATATAGTGTTATATAACTCTAAAGTATTCTTAATGATCTCTTATTTACGCATAATTACGCCGTAGGTAGTATTTATTACGTTCTGGACACTTTTTCTTTGAAAAGATTTCTGATTGGCCACGTCTCTAGTAACTCGCGTTCTGATTGGTCGAAAGTGTTATTGATCGGTTTGATAGTTTTGACCGTCAGCGTTAACCTCTTGGGGTTCTCGTTTAGAAATTTGTTTCCTAAGTCGGTAAAATAACGACAAAAAAAGAAACAAAAATATAAACAATTCTGATTGATCAAACAGAAAAACTGGGAAAAAAACCAGAAGTCGCGCTGTACTTGTTAGTCCAGCCTTAAGCAAGAAGCTTATGCTTAAAGAATCACTCGAAGATCGATCTTTAGAGTAGAAACTTTCTGATTTATCAAAAGATTCCCTAGAACGATCTGATTGGCTGAAACAGGTTTCGTCAAGCAAAGGCTGCCGTAAAAAACGCTGTAAAAACTAGATGGTAAACCTAGAGCACCTCCACTCGTCACCAGTACCACCAGTTTGTTTAGACAAAATGGCTGTCGGAGTTGGTAAATTACCACAATCAAAACGTCGGTGTTCCGAACAAATTGTCGGTAACCAGGTGTTACCATCGTAAAGAGTAAGGCCTTGTTTATGCGGGCAATAACCGTTAACTTATGCCGGAACCAATAAAGTTCAACTATAGGATTTCAATACTTCTGTTTATACGCATTCGGCAATTTTGTATAAAGAGAAGCATT
>NW_018025581.1:0-2440 GCF_002006095.1 Pseudomyrmex gracilis
TCCTAGTTTAGAGGTAATGTCTTTACTCAATTGTTTATATGTTTAAAACGAAAATGTGTGAAATATTGAGAGTATCAAATGATAAGTTTTTTATGGATGCTGTTTCCCAAACAAGTTGAAAAATCTATCATTATTTGAGATCTTCTCTAACCGCTAAATGTTAAACTGTCGATTTTTTACTGTTGACATATTAATAAATATTCTATTCTATTTTGAAAAATATTACCAGAGATTTTTTTTATTCGTTTTGACTTTTATAACGGCTTCTTTAATCTTACTAAATTTACATTTAATCTTATATTATGATTACTAAGTTAAAAAAACACATTGTTAGCATGCTGTGTTTTCAAATCATTCTGTTTTGTCCTTTAAAAACAACAACAGGTAACGTATTTAACATTTATCGAAAGAACATCGTTACACCGATACAACATTCGCGTAACAATTTAGCTCACATAATATAAATTTACCGCAGATTATTGTACTTTTACCTAATTTTAACAATAAATCTTATTCAATGTTATACCAACAATAAAAGGTATGGTACGAAATTCTGACGTGTTGTATCATACTGTATACAACAAATCACTTGTACTAAACTTTGTAAGAGATAGTAAACTATTTATTATTTATAAAATCTTTACTCTCAGAAGTACACAAAATAAATTTGTAAATAAAAATTTTTAATATTTCTCTACATTTTGGTAGGATTCAATATATCGTAGAAAGATACATCATTTTGACAACGATAAACATACCGGTGTATTGTATTGTAAACAACAGAAGAAAGAACAAACATCAAGCGAGATCATGACTAGGACAATGTTTAGAGCACTTTATCCTGAAAGTTGTGGATACAAATACGTAATAGGAGGTAAAAAGAATAACACGAAACAATTTCATAGTTTTTGTGTGTACATATTTCGAAGTGCTAGTGTACATAAGAAAATATTTATATTTGTAATTGCAGGTACAACTAAAAATTTGCGTGAAAGTACTACTCTTGAAAAAGTCAAACAATTTCATGAAAAATTCTACAGACCAGAAAATTTTACTGTATTGATAATGGGTAAGATAGAACACTGCAAAATTTTTCAGGCTTTACTGCCGTTAGAAAAGAAACTAAGTTTAAAAGTACGTACATATTGTTAAAGATTTTTTACGCCATATTCTTGTTTTTTCTTTGGAGCTTTGTGTGTTTAAAAAATTGGGGCATCAGTATAATATTCAGTTTTATATCTTACTTGCAGAAAAAAAATGATATATTTAAGAGACCTTGGCAAACTTCGATTAACCAGCTCACAGAGAACGTAATTGTGGACGTCGAATTACCATGTAGTGAAAAAACCAATGCCGAGGTGTATGTTGCTTGGCGAGGACCGTCAGTGGTTACCCAAATGTACGAATATCACGGTTGTAAATTACTCGTAAAATACATCGTGCTTTTATTCAATGCAAAACAATTATGGATGGAGAGATCAATGCCTGAATTGTATAATGAAAACATTTTGCCTGTTAATATAAAGTACGATTTTTTCATACATTCAGTTTCGATCTTGCGTGTGCGTTTTTCGAATGTATTAGGAAGAATTGATCTGATCAAACAATCTCTTGACAACGAAATTAGCAAATTATGTACAACTAGTATAGATATGAAGATAATAAGAAAGTTAATTCGAAACATTATTCTTGAACGACAATGTAAACTAAAAAGCAATCCGCACGCTATAATACAACAGTCAGTCTTTGATCATATAGTGTATGGGAATACAAATGATGATGTATGTGAAAAATTTAGTCATTTTAGTCAATGAATTTTATTTTTTTCATAATTTAATTATATTTTAATTCGGTATATATCATGTTTTTTGGATGTTCCCAGCTAAATGAACGATTAAACACTATACGTCAACTGAAGAAATTACAAACCGAATCTAAAACGTATTTTGTAAACTTGGCTAAGACTTATTTTCGCGACGCACCAACGGTTGTTGTAAAAGGCAAACCAAGTTCAGACGAGTATCGTATGGTGAAAAACGAAAAAATCTATATAAATAAACACATCGCAAAGGTAAGATGAAAAAGTTAAAACCAGAAAAAAAGTTACATTGTGCAATCTATTAAATATATTAGAGTATATATTTGAATCTTATAAGATTAGATTATATGTATAGTAGTAAGCTATATTAGATTATACATACAATTATACATACGATAATACATACATGTTTTTAAACGTAGGTGAAACAGCTCTATTAGTAGGTTGTACATACATTCTTTAATATACGTCAGCATGTTTTTCTTTTTTTTTTTTTCACGATTTTTTAAGGAATCTATACCTACCAAAATACTGACGAGTGTGCCTATACCTGGCATAGATTCTATCACATTTTATCAAATTGAGAATTATACCACGGAAACGGTCGAACAACATCCGAAA
>NW_018025582.1:0-2432 GCF_002006095.1 Pseudomyrmex gracilis
TATCACTTCTTTTGTAACGTAGGTTTTGTAGAAATAAAATGTTTTACATTAAAAATAAAATACATTTTTTAATAAATACTAGTTTGAATTTAGAATTTTAATTTAAAGTATTACGTGTTGTGCGTGTACTTGGCGCACTTTTTTACCTTTTTTTATTCTCTTGACATTAAAAAAAAAAAAACTCGGTATTTTTCTGTACTTGGGCTGTTTTTCTTTTCTCTACCTCCTTAATGCTGTTTCTTGGCCTGCTGCTTATCGCTCACCTTTGACGTTGTAATGGTTGCACTGCATTTGGTATTGCTGCTTTTTGATGGCTGTTTCTTTTGGTTTTTGGTTGTCTGTGTCTATGTTTCGCTTGCCACTATAGCGCCCTATGAGGAGGATTTTGGCCGCTCGCCCCGGTGCGCCGTATAACTTGCGTGGCCACAGGAAACGGGACCTGCACGGTCCGTCCTGGCAGGGGGGAGTTTGTGACGTGGTATTCACGCCGCTCTTTCCTTGTTACAAAAATTAAACATTTTTGCGGGCACCCGGGAAAACGAGTTGAAAAATGAGCGCCAAGATCTTCCAGGGCTTGCATGCGTTTGCTTAAAATAGCGTTTTATTTTTATTTTTTTTTGCTTGTAATTTCGGCGCTTCACCGTCCTGAGGTCATCGTGGGACTTTTCGCCAAGGACATCATGTTGTGCCCGAACAAGAAAGAGAGAGAAGAACGGAGACGCAAAGTCTCGCCTCAAGGTCACGCTGAGAGCAAAAGTAGGTGACTGCATGCAGATGCCACAGCGGAACATCGACGCTTTTTAGGAAAACACGACGACCCACGAGCTAGCCTAGCAGAACGGGCGGAACGGATCATTGACTAGCCGGCCTACGCCGAGATGCGGTGTGTTTCAACAATCCTGCTGCATGGTGTCGAGAACACGTTGCTTATATCATTGCTGCATCTCACGGGTTGCCATCCCGACCCGCTGCTTTCTACTTTTGCTTGCGCTGCTGCATAATAACGTAATAGATACTGCGAGCGTTCAAATTTTGCGGCCCGCTGGTCCTGCCGCCTGCAAGCCGTGCTGCGAATTCTGCGGCCTAATTGGTCCACGCGACCTACCCCACGCGACCTCAGCGCTGCCCGGGGTATCGACCGCTTATCGAACAAAATCCTCGTGCTATTGGTCGCCGTCAGCTGTGCCGCACACACACGTATCTCTGGAGCTCCCGTGCGTACGAGTAACTTCCGTGCCGCTCAACAAGTCTGCCGTGCCGCGATTTTTGTACTCGGAATGTGATTCAAGTCGTGAGGGTGACCCCGACTGAGTAAGCGAACTCTTGGAGTGTTATTCCCGACGAAGGAGACAAGAGCATGCCAGAGAACAACAGACGACGTTGAGGTGCCCGTTTCATTACTGTTAGCCACAAATCCGCGTTGCACAGGCCTCGTGTCGAGGCTGGTCGTTTGTATTTCGCGTCTAATTTACGACGGCAAGGACGTGTCCTTGGCCACATTAACGATTTTTTGACAGCGGCCAGAATCGGGCTTCACGGGGCTTTGTGGCAGTAGTTTGTAGGTTAAGTGCATGATCTTCGTAGTTTCGCAAATAATCGTCAAGCCCTGGAGTGGCGATACAACGCCAAGTAGCCTTTTCGCGTTGTTTGTTTTTTTCTGTTTTCTTTTTTTTTGGTTAAGTGATCGTACTCGTTGTGCGTGTGTGCCGTGATTATCGTAACGTACCGTTTGCGTACCGTCGGCTATCGTCTACCGACGGCGATCAGCTGACGCTGTAACAAATCATCATAACAAAATCGGATTTTCTCGCGCGATTGGCCGGAGTGAGGTGCGTGCGAGTCGGAAGCGGTGTCAATCGAAAGGAAGTATCGTACCGAGCTAACGTGCAAATTAACGGCAATTTTGGGTGGTGGATTTCCGGGACAATCATCGTCGACAAATTCGCAAACGTACCGTAAATGCGTGTCGCATTTTAGTGTGTATAATTTGTCCGGGATTATTTGCGGTCACGTAACGTGTCGTACCGCCGATCTTCCTAGCGCCGAGACAGAGCGCGTCGTTAATCGTTCGGTGATAATCGAAAACAAAATCAAGCCCTGACTTCGCGCCCGCTTTGCTCCGTATTGCAAGTATTTTTTTTTGAGTGCATGAAAGTAGACTAACAAGGAGAGTGTACACACTGTGGGTCACCGATTTTGATGCAATTTTGCAGAATAGTAGTACGCATATAGAAATAACAAATGGTATTCGGAGACGATGCAACTCTCAAGCATTTGCCAGAAATCGCAGTTTGAAGTTTCGCGTACTACTTAAGTACAATTCGAAAATAAAGTTTTTCAAAGTAGCGGCGTGGCGCAGCGGACTAAGCGCCGCGCTAGTAGTCCGCGGGTCGCATGTTCGCGCCTATGCTAGTTTTTTTTTTTTTTTTTTT
>NW_018025583.1:0-2434 GCF_002006095.1 Pseudomyrmex gracilis
GCCATCCAATCTCGATAAACTCATTCCTATAAGCGGAGACGTAACTGCTAAAGACTTGGGATTGTTGCCAAACGACAGACAATTGTTAATCGAAAGAGTATCGATAATCTTTCACATTGCGGCTATTGTCCGTTTTGATGAGAGTCTCAAAAATATAATTTTCAGCAACTTGCGAGCAACGCGCGACGTTTGTATTTTAGCCCAGTCCATGAAAAATATAGTAGTAAGTTTTTTTCTCTACATATTTGTTTGCAAGTAAATTTCTCTCTGTAGCTTTGCGTGCTTATTAGACAGAATTCTAACTATATCGTAATGTTCGATTTACATATTTATCAAAAAAGGCTTTACATCATATGAGCTCGGCGTACACACAAAGCGACAAACCCGTGGTGGACGAGATCTTGTATCCCTTGAAAGTCGACTGGAGGCAGACGATCAAGATCGCTGAGTCTGTTGACGAAGAAATTCTAAAAATATTCACAACAAAGTAATTCTATATTATTACAAACGTGCATATACATGAAATACATACGTTGTGTATATACTACTATTGTAATATCATTTATGTATGTTACTATTGTAACATAATAAAATATTGATTACGTCTATTTGTTGATTCTTGCAGATATATAGGAACGTTCGTAAACACGTACGTTTTTACAAAAAGATTGGCCGAGCAAATAATAAGTGACTTTTCGGAATCACTGCCTTGCATTATCTTTAGACCGTCTATAGTTTTATCAACAATTAAGGATCCTATACCAGGTTGGAGTGACAATTTTAATGGTCCAATTGGTTTGAATATTGGCGGTGGTATTGGAATACTACGCGTAGCTTATGCAGATTCTAGTTTAAATTGCGACTTTATCCCGATAGATTTAGTAATTAGAGCAATGTTAATCGTGTCTTGGAAACGCGGAATACAAAGGTATATAATCAAGCCGTTCTTTAGTACCTAATACATTATTTCAATCAATGGCGAAAGTACGTTAAACTTCATAAGATTTTTTATGAATCAGTATCTCTGAGGACAATACCGTTCACATTTATAACAGCTCTTTGTGCAACATAAAAAGCATAAGTTTAAGTGAAATGTTAAGCACTGGACTACGTAACTTTAGTGATATTCCTTTCGAACGCATCATTTGGAAACCAAATGTGATTATGACAAAAAGTCGTTTGTTATATTACATATTAATGATAATATTACATATTGTGCCTGCATTATTCATAGATAGAATATTAAAACTATTTGGTGCAAATCCAATGTAAGTTTTATCTAAAACTTGTTATTTACAACATATTTTCGAAAATATGCGATACCAAATGTGAGATTTTCTGTATAAGTGTAACACGTTATTTGATTCATTTAGGCTAATACGATTGCAACGAAAAGTGTATGTAGCGAACCATGCTCTGTCCTTTTTTTTGATTAAGTTTTTCCAATTTAATAATATAAATTTTATAAGTGTATTTGAAAATTTGAGCGCTGATAATGAAAAGGAATTTGGATATAAAGAACTTATAAATTTTGACGTGGAAGAATATTGCAAGTACGTATAAAAGTACTCATGATATGCACCAAGTATAATCTTAGCAGAAAAACATTTTCTTTGTCTGTAATATTATTTTTTACTTAAGAAATAAAATAATAATATTTATTCTTTATTTTAGAAATAGCTTGATCGGCTATAAACTCTATCTACTCAACGAAGATATGAATCGTTTAGAACAAGCTAGACGTAATTTTAAAAGGTAAAGTATTAAATGAAAGGTAGACCTCTGCACTACGCAACTGTTTTTTTGATTACTTTTGAGTTTGTGTTTGCCTTTTGTTAATAAAGAAACGTTAATATTTTTCATTCAAAACTTTTAAACAAAATATTGCATATAGATTCAGATAAAATATTGCACCCTATGACAGAAACGTTCCATATGACCGCTTACGTTTGGTAGATTATAACGTCAATAAAGAAGTAAAGTTTACGTTGTAACATTTAGAAAACGTTACTGACAACATTTTTCTTTAGGTATGTCGCGATAGGCAAACAGCTTTTAGATGTATTTATTTAGATGATTTTAGTTTTACACAGAAATCCCAGATTTCTGTCAATCTTTTTATTGAATCAACAAACCTTTTTGGCAGATCACAACAAATTTAAAAATAATACAATTGGTAGCGAAGTAAAAAGAACTCACTTAGAGTATACCACATTTTAATTTAATTAGTCGGAAAAAAACTCAACACGCGTATATTTACATACGCGCGCTATACAATTGTGCAATTTTCACAACACTTTGATTTATCTTGATTTCATTTAGAGCAATAGAAAGTAACCTAGCTAAATTGCTTTTCGATTTACTACAAATGATATAATAAACACTATTGACATAAATTCTAATGTAATGTTGCAACATTTTTATGACGTCAGTA
>NW_018025584.1:0-2368 GCF_002006095.1 Pseudomyrmex gracilis
AATATATACTCAAAAACAAATTTTTAACTACCGTGTTATTTAAATAACGTCATTATGACGTCTTACTCACTTATTTCAACTGACGTTACTCCAAAGACCAATAGTTACATCATATATGACGTATATGTGTGACGTATATACTGACGTCATTGTTATGACGTTCAAAATAACGTCAATTTAGGTCATAATCACCAATTAGTGACAAAAATCACGTATATTTACGTCATTACAACGTCAGCTGGTTGCTTGGGTAACTAAATTTGTTATTATAAATATAAATTTTATTAACATACAACGATGTTTTTTCGGGTTTGAACCGCGTTAGAGTCATTTTAATACCGACGTTTCGTGAACATTACAACTAACTTCATCAGGGTTTGAAGAGCAGCCTGATACAGTATCAGGCTGCTCTTCAAACCCTGATGAAGTGAGCTGTAATATTCACGAAACGTCAATATTACAATGACACTAACGCGGTTTGAACTCAAAAAAACATGTTTGTATGTTAATACTACACACCGCGAAAGCATCACATATCATAAATTTCATTAATTTTTATGGGCATTGAGAGTACTTATAAAAATGTTAATTTAGTATAAATAAGATCATTTATAATTACATTTAAAAAAAAATTTTTTACCCGTTGGTGGGCTAATTATAATAGAGAAATGAATTCATGAAATTAATAAGTATAATAAAACTATGTTTAAGCATAATAAAAGTATTCAAAGTAAACGTCTTATCTGTGGTGTATAAGACTATTAAATTGAACATTGTAAAATTAACAATTTAATATTTTTTCAAACTAATTCTTACATTAAAAGTAATCTTTAATTTACTATAGGTTAATTTAAAAAATAAAAACTTACATTTTCAGTCATTACATTTACTATATGGGCTAACCCAATTATGAGTTTGATAACACTTAATTTTAAACATTTTTAATTTTTGTTGATTCGACAACAATAGGTATAAATCTGTGGTTAATGCAGCAGATTTCTAACCATTGTCTACAAAATAATCCAGATCCATTTATTCAGATTATTTTTTGATTAAGTCGGCCTAAGGTAAATCGGCCTAAGGTATCTATTTTGATTCCTAGGGATGGAACAGTTTATGAGTAAATTACATCTGTAGATGTGGTTAATATTCGAATAGGGTATTTAAAAGGAATAACGCAACGGTTGTCAACATCTAATAAGCTGGAAGAAAAATTGTTTTTGGTTGATATAAACGAATCAAATTCTAGGTTTATAATATCAGAATATTCGTATGATCAGTATCATTGCTGACTTAGGGCGTTACTGTTTATGTTGTTTATTAATATTGCATCTGTATAATACAGAATTGTAATAGATGGAATAACAATAAATATTACTGTAATCGTACGAACAACAGTCCATAAGATTTTAATACTGTTTTTTTCTAGGAAAACTTGATTAGTAAGATTATTGTATCAGAATGAGAATATAAATTAAAAAATTAATTTTGTACTAACATCTAAAACTATTATTGTAAAGTCGTGAAAAAAGGCTATTATATCGTAGATAAGAGTAGTAAAATTTTGAAGGCCTATGATTCATGTATTACTTTTTAATAAAAATTTAGATTTCATATATGGTATTTAACACAATAGCACTTTTTCTGCCATATTAAATTAACTTGTTGAAAAAACTTTATTGTAACTATGAAACATAGGAGAATAAGATGGTATTTATTTAATTAATAAATTGTGGTGGAATATAAAAATAATGTTTTGTTTGGATGTTAAAGATTCTTACCTAATAAAAACACATAAAATTAATCTTATAATTAAAATAAGTGAAATAATAATTTTTTAAGGTTCGTGAAAATGTCATACAAGAATATAAGGCCGATACGAGCCATTCCTAGGATGTTGAGCAAAAACTTGAACGTGCATACATATATGTATACATCTGCAACAAGTATTACTTGTAAATTTTTACAAGTACGTTTTTTGAATTGAAAATTCAATTCGTAACTTTATACGGGATGCGGGATTTGCATCTCACATATGAAAGACCCCGAATGCCCCCCTAACTAATTTTTTAAAATATTGCGAAAAAAACTCCTCGGCCAGGAGTCGAACCTCGAATCTCCGGCTTACCGTGCTATCGCCTTCCCTGTTAGGCCACCGAGGCACTTGGAGTTAGTTTGCAATATATATGTATCTATATATATATATATATATCAAAGAAAATCTGATAATTCGAAACGCTTATAATTGCAGTCAGGGTAAGTTAAATAATATTTTTTTAAGGTTCGTGAAAATGTCATACAAGAATATAAGACCGATACGAGCCATTCCCAGGATGTTGAGCAGGAACTTGAACG
Source organism: Pseudomyrmex gracilis (assembly GCF_002006095.1). Classification (NCBI taxonomy): domain Eukaryota; kingdom Metazoa; phylum Arthropoda; class Insecta; order Hymenoptera; family Formicidae; genus Pseudomyrmex; species Pseudomyrmex gracilis. Next base: position 2,356 of record NW_018025584.1, read on the forward strand.
TGCATACATATAT
>NW_018025585.1:0-2424 GCF_002006095.1 Pseudomyrmex gracilis
AAGTGAGACAGAAGAAAGCGCGAAAGCAAGAAAGATAACAGACAACGCAAGTGCAAATGAGAAAGAAAGAACTGCAATCAAGAATAAAGCAGAAGAACTCACAGACAAGAAAGAAAGAGAATACACAGAAGAAGAGAAACGGACAATATTGTACGAATACCATGACACACCGATCGGTGGTCATCAGGGCATTGAACGGACAGTGAAACGAATCAGGTTACTTCACAATTGGCCAAATTTAACTAAAGACGTGAAAAATTATATAAAGAAATGTACGTTTTGCCAAAGAAATAAATTAACACGTAAAGTTAAAATGCCGCTAGTAATAACAGACACGCCACGTAAACCGTTCGAAAAATGCGAGCAGGATATAGTGGGACCGTTACCGATTTCGAACAACGGAAATAAATATTTATTAACATTTCAGGATATTTTAACAAAATTTAGCAAGGCTATCCCGATAGCAAATCAAGAGGCAAACACCGTAGCAAAGAAATTCGCGATAAAAATAATTTGCGAATACGGAATCCCGGAAGTAATTCTCACTGATCAAGGTACGAACTTCGTAGGCGATGTATTTAAAACTACATGCAAGTTATTAAAAATCAACAAGGTACAAACAACCGCGTATCATCCACAGAGCAACGGAGTTCTTGAGAGATCGCATCGAACGTTAATAGAGTATATTCAACATTTTGTTAGTGACGAACAAACTGACTGGGACGAGTGGGTACCCTACGCCATGTTCGCGTATAACACTACACCACATACCGCAAAGGGGTTCACACCGTTCGAACTAGTGTACGGAAGACAAGCCGAACTCCTGACAACATTGGCAAAACCACCCGAAAAAACTTATAATATAGAAGACTACGCTCACGAGTTAAAAGAAAGAATACGTGCTGCAAACAAAATAGCCAGAGAAAATTTAAAACACGAAAAGATAAAAGCAAAAAAACAATACGACAAACAAGTAAAAGCGGTAAAATTCAAAGTAGGAGACAAGGTCCTCCTGTTTGATGAAACGGTAAGACGGGGAAGATCGAAAAAGCTCGAAGCGTTATGGATCGGACCGTATGTAGTAGTCGAAAAAATCTCCGACGTGACGTACGTCGTAAAAAAGGGAAGACGCGCAGTAAAAGTACATGCAAATAGATTGAAACACTATATAGAAAACTAAAAACTTACCAATCAGCCTCGTAGGGGTTCACCTACGTGGGACGCCTCTGGGGGGTCTCGTCCGTGGCGCGATGAGGATCATCCGTCATCACAGCGATCCAGTCAACAACGATCGACCGGCAAAGACCGCAATCCTCGGATGAGGACAGGATGTCATCTACAAATTGGCGACGCACGCACCCAGCACACACCACTGGTCGCTCGGTTAGCTCACAAAATGAGCACTCTGGACCCTCAACGGGCCGATAGTGGCTCATGCCGGGCCCGTCGGTTATCGGCGGAACGTGGTCCTCCGTGGTGAGGGTGCCGTGATAGAATATAAATAACCCGGGCGGTAGCCGCCCAGCAGATAAAGCAAAATTCGCTAGAGACCAAAGCAACGATGAGTTCGTACTCGCAGCACCAGTCGCAAACACGAGGCCACGAGGTCTCAACACCACAGGCCACACAAAGGGGGGCGTTAGCTACTGGGTTAGCCATGACAAGAATATAAAATTTTTTTTTACTTTGGTCAACCAAAACACAATTAACTGTTCTAAGGACAGGGTGCAACTGACGAGACTCATCTCTACAAGCAACCAAGAACAACAGAAACTCTAGCGTAAGCAGAAAAATGATACAGGAAACTGAGACTAGAGATAAGACAGACAGCACACGCAGAAAAAAGAACGGTATTCTGAGTCCAACTAACGTAGCAAAAACAAACGTTTAAAACATCACGGTATTTTCTCCTTATAGAATTTTGTTCGTGATCTGCACATCGATCTCCGCTCAAACAACAAACAGCGAGATCGAGTCATCCGGGTATACAATAACGCGGTTCCAGCACAATCCCGGACTCTACTTCGAAAAACAAGGAACACTGTTAAGAACTGACAAAAAATGGAAATTAGTAGTTAAGTTAGAAACATCTGCGTTAGAAAAAAGATTAGAACAGGCACACAGAATAATACAGGTTACGGGAAAAATGTGCGCAAATGTAGAGGTCCGTGACAATAACAAAGTAAGCTGTGAAGACGTTTATTCCGAACTACGAAGTAGAGAACAAGTGGTAACTCAAATTTTCCAACGAATTAAAATAATAGTAGGGCTTTCGTTACGAAAGCGTAGGGGGCTAGTCAATGGAGTNGGCTCGATAGCGAAGCAACTCTTCGGTACGATGGACGCGAGTGACGAAAAAGCGATCACTGATCACATCAACCTAATAGAAAGTAGACAAACAGCCGAACAACATGCAATAAAAAA
>NW_018025586.1:0-2423 GCF_002006095.1 Pseudomyrmex gracilis
AAAATGAAACCGAGTAACTTAACGGTTAATGAGACAGATGATTTTATAATATTTTGCGACTACGAAGCGAATCCGGCTTCATTGGTAAGAGTAACATGGTGAGTGACATCATTTTTTCTTTCTCTGTAAAAACGCGCTAACATTTTATCAAATCGATGATTTAACAATATTAATTATTTTTCGAATTATTTGTCTTAACGCGAATTAAATCCTTGATTTTCAACAAGATAAATTAACAAGAAAACTAACAGTTTTTTGTTTCCTGTTACGCGTACGTGTGCGTCTCTTGAAAAATAAATGTTGTCCTTTCTCTTCCCGTTGCTTTATTTCTCTCAATCGGCTGATGTAGGTTACGAGACGAGGAGGAATTATTAGTGTTACAAGACGAGCATTACGATGGCGGAATCACAGAGCACACAGCACTCACGGTGAAAAACGCGACTCCCAACGACATGGGTTCTTACAAATGCATCCTGGAAAACGGCGCCGGCTCATCCGTTTCCGAGGATGCCGTAGAAGTTTCGGTCTTTTGTACGTATTGCAGTTTTCTCTCAACAACAGCAATCATTTTGTCAAATATATCTACACATCGAAGAGCGTTTCGGAGCGATCAATAAAAATTTCATTTTTAAATGCTCTATTGTATATGTTTTTTGTTTTATAAACAAACCACCACAATTATCAAATTATAACATTTATTGAAGAAATAATCACACGTTTTTATGTTTAAGAACACACCTAATTGATAAGATACGTTAATTAAAAAAAACTTGAGAAATCTTACTCCGAGGTTTGAGTACAAAGTTTAAAAATGGATTCCCCGAGAGTGAACTCTCGGTAGTGTTTAAGAGTTAAAAACTGCCGCAACATAAAGCGCCAAATATAACAACAAAATCTGAAATCCGGAAGTTTACATCTCTTCGAGAAAACTATCTATCTTCTTGTTTCTCCCGGCGTAGCTTTTAGCAAGGCAGTTTATTTTTTCGGTAAAAAAAAAAAAAAAACAAAAAAAAAACAAAAAACGACAATTTTATTGAAAAGCAATACAAGCGAATTTTATTTTACCGTGAATAAGATCGAAAAGAGAGAGAGAAAATTTTTCTCGCGTGTCTGTCTTTCTCTTCCACGTGAGATTTATATTTCAGCGTAGGACGTATATATTCTCTCGTTTTTATCCACGTAGACAAACCAGTGGTGGAGGTGATAATGGATCCAGAGACACCTGTGAACGAGGCGGATCGTGTAAACGTCTCGTTAACGTGCGAGGTCGAAGCCGGCAATCCGGCCGTGCTGTCAGCCGTCCGTTGGTATTTGGACGGTGATCTATTGAAAGAACTTCCGGATTGCCCGAGAAACAGCACCGCCATGACAACGCCGACCGAGGAATCGTTGACGTTCTGCGACATTGATCCCAGCAAACTGCTGCTGGAATCTGTCGGTCGTTCCTTCCACGGCAACTACTCGTGCGAGGGGAGAAACGACGCCGGCTGGGGACCAGTCTCTCCAAGCACGCCTGTCATAGTTTATTGTAAGTCCTCTCTCTGTCACACGTCACTCACGCGTCCCGTTACACGATGACACGGAGAGAAGTTTTTCGCGCGGCGCGCACGAAATAAACTTTTTCCCTCCCTTCTCTCTCTCCCCCCCGTCCTCCTACATTTTATTTTTCAACCACATAACTCGTTACGCTCGTTTATATTTGCGCGTTTCGAGTTTCATATAGTTTTCCGAAATACACACAGTATATATATAAATTATATAAGTTAGTTAAATTGTAACAGTATTCTCAAAATGTTTATTTAATATTAATTGTCAATAGACACACGTTTTTGGGAAACGTGTAGCGTATTGTTTGACATACGGTACGCGCATTAATTATGAATTTGTGTATAATATTTTGCAATATCAAATCAACACGTATTTGCAAAAGTGTGTGTGTGTTTATTCGATATTAATTGCAGAAGAACATCGCGTAAATTAATGATTTGTGACAACTTCCGTAGCGCGCGGCCGTACGCAATCNATATTATTTAGCGTGTCTCTTGTCGGTGACGTAAAGTCNAATTGTTATTAATTTTTCGGGCGCGTGAGCAGCGCCGNGATTTTTCTCACGTAAACCATTTCGACAGACAAACCCGGACCGGCATCNATATTCTACGANCCGCCNNAAGTAATGAAGNAGCATTCATTATCNATCACTTGTCTGGTTACGGATCCCGGTCGGCCGAAGGTGTCAGGCTTCAAATGGCTGCGCGGCTGGCACCGACTTCCAGATGAGAACGACGCCACTCTCGTCATCGAGTCGGTTAATTTGGAAACCGAAGCAAATTTCACATGCCTGGCTTATAACGAGGCCGGCGACGGCGACCCGGCCACAACGTTTATCGACGTATCTGGTGAGCGACACATGTCAATGCACACCC
>NW_018025587.1:0-2423 GCF_002006095.1 Pseudomyrmex gracilis
GGATAAAAACGATAAAAATAACTGATTGGAACTTCGCGGACTTCAGGGAAACCGGGAAATTTTACGAGGATAGTATGGTCGGGAGGAAGAGTAGAAACGACGCGGCGAAGGGAGTTTGGAAATCTTTTTTTGAGGTCGAGGATTAATTCATCTTTAGAAGGAGGAGGATCGGCGACGTGAAAGGTGTTGGCCAAAAGAATAAAATGACCTAACTGGTGAGAAAGTGAATCTTCTTCATCGCTAGTTGTTTTGGGTTGTTCATTGTCTACTGGTTAATTTCGTGGTGATTCTGGAGAAAGGGGGCAAGGTGGGTGACGAAGGGGGGAAGGAGGATGAAAATCTGGAATTTCTTCATGAAATACGAGGGAGTAAGAGGGCAAATCTAGGATCGACAGCTGTGGAGAAGGTGGAGTAGGCGTAGGAGGAGATGTCGGAGAAGACGACTGAGTCTCCGGTGGCAGTAAGTGAGTCGGGGAGTGTTCTACGTTATTAGGCATTTTCCTTAGAACATCGTCAACTTGGGTGATCTCATCGAGTTGACTGGCGAGTTCCTTCCGCCAAAGGGCCCGATTGCGGCGATCGCGCCTGGTTATGATCGCGTTTCGCGATCTCAAGCGGATCCGGGATTCTGCTTAAAAAATGAATTTCACTTTACCGACCAATACTTATAAAACGGTTATTATGTCAACATAAATTTGCAAACTAATCTCCGGAACGCTGCTCAGCGCCAAAACTTGACAGAGGCTCAGAACGACTCAAGAGATCGCGAGTCGCTTGTCTGAGTTAAAAGAGAGTCAGCAGCGGCTCAGAACGATTCGAGAGATTGTGAATTGCTAGTCTGAGTTAAAAGGAAGTCAGCAGCGGCTTAGAACAATTTGAGAGATCGCGAGTCGCTTGTCTGAGTTAAAAGAGAGTCAGCAGCGGCTCAGAACGATTCGAGAGATTGTGAGTTGCTAGTCTGAGTTAAAAGGAAGTCAGCAGCGGCTTAGAACAATTTGAGAGATCGTGAGTCGCTAGTCTAAGATAAAAGGGAGTCAGCAGCGGCTCAGAACGATCCGAGAGATTGTGAGTCGCTAGTCTGAGTTAAAAAGGAGTCAGCAGCGGCTCAGAACGATTTGAAAGATTGTAAGTCGCTAGTCTGAGGTAAAAAGGAGTCAGCAGCGGCTCAGAACGATTCGAGAGATCGTGAGTCGCTAGTCTGAGTTAAAAAGAAGTCAGCAGCGGCTCAGAACGATTTGAGAGATCGTGAGTCGCTAGTCTGAGTTCAAAGGGAGTCAGCAGCGGCTCAGAACGATTTGCAAGATCGTGAGTCGCTACGTGAACTAAAAAGGTCAACCTAACACGGTGAACGCTCCGGATATCAGCGGTGTCGTGAATATGGATAAGTTATTCATGGAATTCCTGGTCTTACTACTTAAGCTACTGTAACTTCTATTTTTCTTTTCATTTACTACTTGTTGAAGCCGAGTGATAAATGCCGGAATCTCCACCTGGGTCGGATCTGCAGAGTAGCAAGCTGGGTTGGCTTCTGTTAGCGGTGGCCGTTGTCAAGACACAGACATCACTTGCTGATCACTTTCACAACTTTGGACTTTACTTAGAACCAAGACCGCACTCTGAATACAATACTTGATTACTCTAGATGGTGCGAGGTGAAGACGCTTTTCAGCTCCGAGCTCCAGCATTTATACTTGGCTTTTTGGCCCCCCGGACACCTGGGTTTTGCCAATCAGATTTGGATTCTGAATCCCTTCTTATTATCTATATTAAAAATCGGATCTTGATTCGCAGATCCGCACAAGCGGGAGCGCCAGTCACCGACGTCGGCCAAATCGGCCTAACTATCTTTTGTTTATAACTCGCTATTGGCTTCGCGTTATCATGTTTAATTTGCGCGACTGACTACTGACTTGGTTTTGATTTCGACTTCTCTTCCGGAGATAAAAGGATCTTTGATTTCCATCCGCCCGATTTGAGTTATTCGCCTCGGTTGCTGTGCAAAAACTTTTATCGTTTTTTTGTTTTACTGCGAATTAGAAATCAAATCCGTCGGCTCATCGTGGCAATATTCAGCGTCTAAACTAATTACAATTCGTTTACTGCCACTGGCCGACTCCTCGTTCTCCATTGAGGAAGTTTACGTCTGAGATTACAGTTAGTTACGATTTTTAGGACCAGCATACCGTTCCCACGTTGCAAAAAAAAGGGGACCGTGAAGTCCATGACGTAACACAGATAAATGCCATGGTATGTACTATTTTTTTTATTTTTTAATAAATAATATAAGGTTGTATAAATAAAAGTTTTATTAGAACCACCTGGACCATTGATGTAAAAACAAGTATTATTACTGTTATTACTCATTGTTGCTTCTAAAATTGTATCAACAATTTCTTTTTGTTTTATGCTTAATTGTTCATATT
>NW_018025588.1:0-2422 GCF_002006095.1 Pseudomyrmex gracilis
GCCAAAAGATGAAAGTTGGTCATCTTCTGTTACGACAGCGACACTCGACTTACGACAGCTTTCGATGACACGCGCCAGCTCAATACGCATGCGCCCGACATCCGACAGCGACATACGACTTATTGTAGAACAGGCTATACAGTCGACACAAGTCGACACAAAAGTCATTCTATCTTCGTTCAGTATTCAGTGAGAGACAAAGACAGAATGACTCTTGTGTCGACTTATGTCGACTGTGTCTCCTAAAAGGAAAGCAGCCATAATAGGAAGTGTCAGGGGGCTGGTTTAGGCGCTTTCTCGCTTTAAGCATATATATAATACTCCTATATTGCTAGTCGCGTATCTTCGCAATGAGAGGCACGAGACCCGAGAAAGAGAGACGCACGAAGTCCAAATATGGGCATAGATAGTCGAGCGTCATTATGCGCAGGTGCGTCTACTAAGCGAGTGCGAGCGAGACAAAGCATTGGAAAGTGAGAGAAAAAACGCGAGAAAGAGAAATGCGCAATTCATGCGTGCTTGAATGTTCACCGCATGCGCACAAAGCAGCTGGAGAGAGAGGCTACTATATTGTCTGTGTGACCGGATTTCCCTAAATCCTAGTCCCTAGCATGTAAATTATTTTTTAGATTCGTCCTACGGTTGCCAGTCGGTTTATCCTCACAGCCGACAAGGTATTTATGTATGTCATTTTTCTTTTAACGGTATTCAAATGAAATTCTGTACTCACAGCTGGAGTTTCCTTTTCAATAGAAATTCTGGATACTGATAATTTTTCCTGCCGTTTGCCCGTCACTTACACTGGTTTGATAAGAGGATTTGCGATATATTCCCGATCTCACGGGCCTTTTATTATATCCGTTCTTCCTTTCAAATCCGAAACCCCGGGACTTACCTTTCGGCGATTGGTTCCTACCGTATCCGTTTCTAAATTAACCAATGGCGGTTGAGCCCTCCGTCTGGATCCGCTTCTCGGCCGGCCTCTGGTTGGCGCCCTATCTCGTTCCGTCGTGACCTCGCTGACGCTCCGCCAATCGTCTTCGTTTACGACTCGTTCGTGGCCAATCAGCTTTGGACTCTAGGATATGAGCGGTTCGCCTTATGAGGTGCCGTTGTGTATTCAAGGAGACACTCTACCAGGGGTTTTAAATTAACGCAACAAGTTTTATTCTTTCAGAATAACTAATGAATTAAATTTTATTTTATTACTTCACTATATACAATCACCACGAACGCGCTATTTTATCACACAATCAATTAATTTTTCCTTTTCTCGCAGAATTTACAATATTGGTGCGTTTTCTCAATTACGCGGATGATTTTTCGTTACGTATCGCCGCAGCCGATTTTTTCGCGTTCTCCACGAGTTTTCCCCGATCTTTCCGCTCGACTGATCTTTTCCTGACGATCTTTCTCGTCTCGTTTCGCTCCCTTATATTGCGCCTTCCCCCTCTTGTCTTTGCTAGCTTTGGACCTTCTCGAAGCTTCGGGGGTATGTTTTTTCTAAATTATATTTCTTAATAAATTTTTTCCATCGCTTTCGCTATCTAATGCCTATCTTTATTTTTTTCTCCTATTTTTTGTTCTTAACTTTTTTTCTTTCTTTTTTTATTATTACCCCGAATGTTCGAAAAGTTTCTCTTTAGTCTTCTCCTACTTCTTTCATTAATCCTGTTTTAATCTTCTTATTTATCTTTATTTATGTGCCTTTATTTTTTCCTTCGCTTAATTTATCTTGTTCACCTAAATTTAATAATTAAAATAAAACAATAATAAAAAAAAAACGTATTAATGCTAATCTTTCGACTTCTTTTAATTTAATTTACTAATTATGCTATCTGACACCTGATATAATATCGATACAAATTTTTTATTTATTTTTCATCACCACATAATAATTTCATGTACATTTATATCCTTAATTCTATTTGTTTCTTAGTTTCTTTTTCCTTTTTTTTTCTTGTTTAAATTTCACGGCCTGCCCAATACGGGTCGCTTGCCCCGATGGTGCTGTTCTCTGAATCCTCATCCGGGTGCTGCGCGCCCTCCTGCGCCATTTCCATCAACCTTTCCAGCTGCGCCATTGCTTCGTCTGCTTTAGAGTCCCTGGAAATAAGAGTCTGGCCAATGTTGTCAAACTTTTCATTGGTTCTGAAACAAAATGGCGGAACCAATGGATAACGTTATAGCCACACATTAAATTTGATTTAAATAACAGTATGCCTGTTCATGGTGGTAGCATTTTTTGCTCTTATTCTTCTCTTTCTTTTTTTTCCTCCAATGCCCGAATATATATCTTATTTTACGTATAAAATTGGTAATTTAAAGTAATATTAACAAATTAGTGCGTGATGGGATAAAAGAAATAGGCCGTGATAGAAGAAAAGAAAATATAATTTTACATATAATTATAGTTAAGTTT
>NW_018025589.1:0-2416 GCF_002006095.1 Pseudomyrmex gracilis
ACATACTTTTTTGTGCGCTCTTTGTTTTTCTGAATTTTATTTTAATGTCTCCAATTTGCCTCGTTTCTCTTTCACTTTCTATTATTTCTAACCTATTTCTTAATGGTAACAAATTTCTTAAGATCTTAAAAATAAATGTACAAACATTATAATACAACCTTTGTTTTATAGACATAAATTGCAGTGCATCCCGCACACATTCTACTTTGGTATACCTATCACACTGTAATATTACTCTCATAGCCCGATTTTGTGCTATCTGCAACTGACTTAGTTGTGTTTCACCCATATCTAGTAATAGCGTTGCGCAATACTCAAAGTGCGGCGCTATGATTGTCTTGTATATAATACATCTAGTGTACGCTGATATAAAGTTGCCTATTCTATTTAAGAAACTCGTTTTTTTACCTATTTTCTTTAGCATATAATCACAATGAGCTTTAAATCTTAGTTTGTCATCAATAATTATACCTAGATATTTCATAATACCGTCCAGGCATTTTAGTGTAATATTACCTCTCAATTCTTTTCGTATACTTCTAACTATCATAAATTTTGTTTTTCCCGCATTCATTTTTAGCTTGTTTATATTTATCCACTGTTCGACTACATTAAATGCTGTATTCATTTTACTCTCTAAATCCGTGCTACTTTCTCCACTAACGTATATTAAGGTGTCATCAGCGAACATTTTTATACTGCATCTTTCTGGACAGATTTTGATTATATCGTTTATATATACTATAAATAACAAAGGTCCCAATACTGATCCCTGTGGTACTCCATATTCTGTTTTTAGTAATCTAGACGACTTATGATTAAATCGCACTTGCTGTGTTTTCTATTACTTAGATACGATTTAAGCCACTCTAAAACCACTCTTCTAATTCTATACTGATACAATTTTCCTAATAATCTTTCTCTATCTATTGTCTCGAACGCTCTTTTAAGGTCTATGAAAATTACTCCCACTATTTGCCCCTCACTTACTACTAGTTTCCATTCGTCAATGACAGTTTGAATCGCTGTTTTGTACGAATACTGTTTTCTGAACTCCGACTGATGCTCTGTAATAATAGCATTACTTTCTAGATACATTTCAAGTTGTTCTTTTACTACTAATTCTAACATTTTCTCAAATACTGGTAATATATTAATAGGTCTGTATTCACTCGCTTTTCTCGCTTTATCTATTTTTGGTATCGGCACTATCGTCTAAGTTTTCCATCCTTCTGGACAGCAACTAACTCTCAAAGAACTATTTATTACATTTGCAAACTCCTCTTTTATTACGCAGAAAGCTGCTTTTATTACATCACTAGTTATGCCCTCATCTGTAACTTTCTTTTTTGGCAAACTCATAACAATTTTCTCTAACTTGTCTACCCCTATTATCTCGAAACTTTCCATACTTCCTTTGTTCTCGATAACATAGATAATTTTTTTATTTGTACCGCTGGACCTATCTACATTTATAGATTGAACTATATTATTAATAGTTACTTTACGTAATATAAATTAAACTTATCGGCTACATTCGGCTCATCAATATTATCTAAGATTTCAAAATCTATACTTTCTACTATCTTTGTTCCTACTGGCTCACCTTTAATTATTTCTTTCAAGGTTTTCCACATAGTCGTAGAATTTTCCTTGTTGAGATGTATCATATTTTCATAATACTCTCGTTCTTTATCTCTAATTAATTTTACAACTGTATTCCTTTCAGTTTTAAATTGCAACCAATTTTGTTCACTATTTTTATAAATCGCTTTCTTGTATGCTTTATTCCTTCTATCAGCTGCTTCTCTTATTTCATCTGAGAACCACTATTTCCCTTCCCATACCTTTGGAATTCTAAACTTTCTTATCGACGCCACTACATCTAACGCTTCTACTATNCTGTCAACTAGCTTTGTCGCTCTCATACTGACATCCATATCTTGTTTGTTACGCAATTTATTTGCCACTAACCTGATAAATTCACTTACATAAAATTCCTTAAAGCTTCTAACGCTCATCAAATTCTCTATAGTTATTTTCACTTCTAGTAGCACTAAATTTAACTTGAAGCCATGCGTGATCCGTAATTTTAGGTTCATAAACTACCTGTACTTCTAAACTATCATTATTAACGAAAATTAAATCAATGATTGTCTGACTGTCTTTTGTGAGATTCTTGTCGGTTTATTAACGTATTGTTTCATACCTAAGCTCAGCATTGTCGTTTGCAGCTTCTTCGCATAAAAGGAATCTAACATAAGATCTATATTAAAGTCAACAATTACTATACATTCTTCTTTTATTGTTAACTCCTCTACTATATCTTCCAGAAATCTCATAAAGTCACCATGCGATGCGCTTGGTGAGTGATATACTACCATAATCACCTTTTTACACAATTTTTCTTTTACTT
>NW_018025590.1:0-2419 GCF_002006095.1 Pseudomyrmex gracilis
AACTAAATAAATAAGTCAATAAACTAATTTGTTCTCTGTACGATTTTACTGCTGAACAGCAGCAATTACATCTTGTAGATTATATTTTCAAAGGTCACTATCTTAACACATATTACTACTCTCTTTTTACGACGATTAGTCAGTTTTTTTAATATTATGTATTATTAATACATTATTTTTACTATTATTACTATTGTATATATATTTACAGAATTATTATATACATTTTTAAAAACACTTATTATAACAATATTCTAAACTTATTTAAACAACATTATACAACTGTGCTTTTTATTGTAAAATGATACTAAAACTTTATCAGACTCTTGCAAATAATAATTCCTCTTTTCACATATTAAAACAACATTTTACATCCTATAAATTTAAGATAAAAACAGTATTTTTACCACATACAGGATAGAGCTTAAAAATCGCAAACTGCTTATTTTGCGAGCTTATAAATCAGGGAACGCGATTTCCTAATAAACTACACTGATTGTTTTATTTTTTGACTACTTCTCTCTTGTAAAATGAGGTAAAAAGTACACTTCCTACTCCGAAAGTTGAGTTCAAAATTTGCAAACTGCATATTTTACGAGCTCATTGTTGGATGTCGAGGAGGTTGGGTGGTTAGAAGATTAAGTTCTGTACTTGAACTTATTAAAATATCCTTTACTGCTCCTGATCTTTACAATGTTCCTTCAACGTTTCTTACACGGCTGTACCTCACTGCGGTAAACTCTCCGGCTTGCGGAGCCACACAGTGAGCTAGCAGTCCAATCACGGTCTCTCTCTGCTTCATCCACGCGATCGATTTATAGTAGATCGATCGCGCTGATTCAGCAGGCCCACCGGTCCTAGCAACCGTGCTAGTTACCGGTGCCGGTGTCGACACATGCTTCGTTGCACTTCGGACAATGCGGCGATGTGTCGCACCCTGTTGGCAACCAGCAGTTCTTCCTAGAACTGCTGCCTTCCTGCAACTTATCTAGGTCATTGAGCAATGACAGTGATGTCTCATCACATTGCTCAATGGCCTCATCTTAACTTATCTTTAAACACAAAAATTGGCGCACAACATCATAAATCAGGAAACGTGATATCCCAATAAATTACTGTTACATCCTGGCCCATGGATACGGTCGGGCTGTGGTGTGACGCAACAGTAAACGTGTCGTTTTTCATATCTCTCTTTACAGTGGACACGGAAGTTCCGCTGTGAGAGAGTCGATCGAGTTTGTTTATATTCGTCAACAGATCAACAGCGTACGCCGATCTTACTCTGTCTAGCGAACACTCGCTCGTTGGTCCCTTTTTAGGTCTGAGACGCAAATCTCATTTACCAAAGACGGGACCTAGCGATTTTAACGAGGAAGTGAAAGTGGGTTATACGGAGAGAAGGATAACAAAGAATAATTCTTTAGTTTGATTCCACACATTATAAAGTAGTTATATTTATAAAAAAATTGAAATCAATGAATTAATAACAGACATGCAGAAATTAATACAATAAAGGAGCATATAATCGTTTCGTACAATGCAATCTACACGCTAGAACGCGAGTGTAAGAGAGAAAGAGAATGCGAGTTCTTTAGTGTAGCCAGCCTCTTGACCCATGTTTATACAACTTAAATCATCTTAGAGATTTGTATCTTGATAAATTCGGTTTTGTTTCATTTGTTAGGTTTCAATGGAAATAACGATAGGAATAAATTTGGATGTGTCATGATTCTAAGACTGATATTTGGAGATAAGCAAGTTTTGTTTGTTTCCGTGATTTAGAAAGGAAAAAGAAATAATTCGGACGCCACCCGAGACGGCTATACACCGCGAGTAGCCTTTCCAAAAAATTTGGCTGCCACCCGAGACGGTTGTACACCGCGAGTAGCTCTTCCAATAATTCGGACGCCACCCAAGACGGTTGTACACCGCGAGTAGCCCTTCCGATAATTCGGACGCCACTCAAGACAGCTATATACTGCGAGTAGCCCTTCCGATTAAACCGAATTTTTGAGTATGTCTATGTATTTGTTTATTTTGAATGTTTCTTGATTTCTCCGAAAATCAGTCGCAAAATCGGAAGGTAGGTACGCGAACAGTGAAACCTCCAACTGAAAGTAATTACAATGTGGACTTACTATTTGCTGCGGACCAGTGATGTTGATTACTAAAAGGTTCTAGGCTGTTGTGGCGTAGTAGTTCACTCTTGGATCTCACATTCTGCACTCACTGTCACTTACTCGCTGTGATGCTTCTAAAATCTGCGGAACTAACTAGATACGCGGCGCGGTTCTTTCTCTCCGGTTCCGATTCCGAGAGCCCTGGCTTATATACCATTTTGAGTAAGCGAGGACTCTCCCAATCGGGAACTCAGTTGAGCTTTGCTGGTTCCTATTTGTTAATTAGTCGGTCGGGCGAC
>NW_018025591.1:0-2418 GCF_002006095.1 Pseudomyrmex gracilis
TCTTCCTGAACGACTCGGCCATTTTAAGGTTATTAATGTCTTATCGACGTCTCTAACCTATCTTTAGGTCATATGGCACCTACTGCTGCATTCTAATATGATGGGAATGTCAAATTCAAATTTGTCCGGATTTAAGTGGCGGACCCTGTAGATGTTTCATTACTTTTTGTTATATCAAAATATTACAAAATTACTGACAATTTTGAAATTAGATCTTTCTAGCATAAAATAAAATAAAAATTACTGAATAGAAAAAAAGAATACACACATTAATAGAAATTGGTTGTGGAAATTAACTTACAGTAAGAACACAATTTATATAAGTATATATGAAAAAGACCTCGTGATATAAATTAAATAAGAAAGGAGGAAAATCCTGGGTTAATATGAGGCACACACAGGATGTCAGCGTGAAGTAATATTATTTATTCAATGCCAAACGTTTCGATCATAGGTTTTGATCATCTTCAGTGGCAAAGTGATTACAAGAAAAATAAAAAATCAATGAGCAATGAACAAATAAAAGAAAAAGAAAGAAGAGACTTACCAAACTTAATTTACATAATAAAAAATATAGGTTGTAAATCAGCACATGGTTAAGATAAAAATAATTCCGATGTTTCTTGAAGAGGAGAAATCTGTCCGTTCAAAAAGTAAACTGAACACGGTGAAAGATGATAACTAACTGATGTACAACCTTTACATTTGAAACCAAGAAGTCATATTCCCACTCAAAACAATATAGAAAACAAGCGAGGTCAAAAAACAAACTTATTTAGGTTTATATACATCAAGAAACGCAAAGTACGGTTTTAATTTATCTGTATCTAACATGGCATTAACAGTATTATCAATAAGTTTAATATGTAGCATTTCTGACACAGATCTCTTAAAATAAAAATGTTCAGAATTCAGAATTTTAGTGTTTTTCTAATTAAAATCATGGCCAGTAGAAAGTCTGTGTTCAGTAATAACTGAAATATTACCTGTGTTTCTGTTAATTGAATTTCGGTGTTCACTAACTCTTGTTTTTAGCTTTCTTTTCGTCTGGCCAACATATGAAACATCACAAGACATACAGTCAATACAATAAACAATATTTTTACTCAGCTCGTGGTTAACAGGATTCTTTTGGGCTTCAATAAAAGTGTTAAGCTTATTTAGACTTCTATATATGCCAATGAGATATCGTTCACATTTTTTAACGACTTAGAAAGACAGTCAGAAAGTTTTTTAATAAACAGAATGACAAAAAATCTTTTAGTTTTTGGACTAAAGGTAGATGTAGTTATAATATTTCTATCGATAGAAAGTTTGTTTTTTAGTAAGAAATTAAGTCTGTTGTTAGCGATCTTAAACATTAATTGTAGAGAATAATTATTAAGAAGTAAGATATTTATCATATATTCAAGATTTTTCTCATGGAACATTGGATATGACAACAACAAAATCCTGTCAATTATTCCAATAATAGTACTAATCTTTTGTGACAATGGGTGTGTAGAAAAATAAATTAAATATCTACCTAAAAAAGCAGCCTTATGAAACCAGTCAAAAATAATTTTGTCTTCAGAAACAATTACAGTCGTATCCAAAAACTTCAGAAAATCTCCATTCTGGATTTCAACAGTGAGTTGTAATCGGTTATTATATTTATTGAAATGGTCAGTTAATTCCTGAATCTGATAGCGAGGAGCCGTCAAAATCAGATCGTCAACAATATCTATAGTAAAATGTAGGTTTAAAAGGTAACTCTTTTATCACACTAGACTCAAGATCTTGCACCGAATCAAAAATTACAGGAGATAGCGGAGATCCCATTGGCACACCAAAAGTCTGTTTATAAATAGTTTATCAAAAATAAAATAAGTAAAAGATAAAACAAAGTTACGGCCGAAAGAAATTCATCAATTGGAATCTTTGTGTTTTTAGAAATGAATTCCCAACGTGATTTAATACTATTTATCGCTAACTCAGTCGGTATATTAGTAAAAAGGGAGATAGCGTCTAATGATAAGAGAACATGGTCTTGTTGCAACTTAACGTCTTTTATCTTCTTAACAAAATCATGACTGTTATTAATATAGCTATTATCAGTCGGAATACTCTTCTATATAATCTTATGTAAATATTCAGAAAACAAATACAAAGAACTACCAATAGACGACACAATCAATCTGTAAGAATTATCAGGTTTGTGTATCTTAGGCAAACCGTACGCTTTTGGTAATAGACCATTAAATTAAATATAAAGTTCAGTTTAAATATACAGTCAATATTGTATTTATAAAAAAATGGTTATCTTAGAAAAAATTAATAAATGTGTTACTATTGTTGAGAAAAAACAGAATAAAGAAACAATGGAAAAGAAAAAGAATTTGGAGAGAAATAATAGTGCATCATCTATCTCACACGTAC
>NW_018025592.1:0-2417 GCF_002006095.1 Pseudomyrmex gracilis
TATAGTCATTTGTTCATTATATATTTATATATATATACCGGTAGTAAATTCAATGTTAAAAACTAGAGTGTTATGTCTGATTTAAGTAATAAATTGTAAATTTATTTAAGAAATAATTTTCTAAGACTAAAGAAATCTTCGGGTTTTTAAATTTTGAATATAAAGTTAGTTAATAATCATTTAGTTAATAATTATATAGTGTATAGTAAAAATTTTAAATTGCAAATTTAAAGATATTAGTTTTGATGAAAATATTTAAGATTTATAAAACGTATAGGTTTTAAATTTTCTTTTTACTTTTTACTTTTTTAACTAGTTTTTAAAGTTATGAATTATTTGAAGATAAAAAAACAAAATGGTGGCATTCTTGCTAAGTTTATTATTAGTAATGCAAATATTGAATTGAATTTTTTGATAGTGTGTTGCAAAAATGTGAGAGGTTTTGGTTTTATTCAAAATCAAACTACTTATAAGTAAAATGGTAAAGTGAGTGAAACAGTATACAAATCATATTTGATGTTTCAATTAAATATGTATAATAATATATCTTGTTTTATTCATTAAGGAATCTGTAAGTAAGATTTTCATTTTATTGTTCATTATAGAAACAAGAGAAACAATTATTGTTATAAGTATTAAGTATATAAAGAATTATCTTGTAATCTCTGTAATATAAAAAATAATAAGTAGATGCAATTTCTGTAAAGTTACTAAAAGTGCAATTGCCTGCCAGTTTATAAATTTGCTTAAGGAAGTTATTCATAAATGGAAAGGGGGGATTCCAACTGTTAAAAATAGAGATAATATTAATATTGAATGTTTTAAACTTAAAAATACTGAGTTGATAATTATGGCAAACAGTATAATTAAGAATGCTACAACTTGGACTAGAAGATAGGTAAAAATACTTATATTATATATATAATTATTTTTTCTTTAATAATTATAAGTACGTACCTGATGAATATGAAATTATTAATTTCGATAATAAATCAAATTTAGATTATGCTAGATAATATAATTGTTATTAGGAATCTAAAAATTAATGAAGGTAAGATAATGATATTAAAAAATAAGTTAATTTTATAATTTAAAAGTTTATTAAAAAGTACAATTTTAAGGTTTCCTTAATTATAAACGAATAAGTAGTAAGAACTTGTAAAAATTGAAACTATAAATAGAAGGGCCAATAGAGTCGTTTTCAGGATGTTGTGCAGTAATAAGCGTGCATGTATATATATATATATATATATATATATATATACACATATATATATATATTTACATGTATGAATTTACATGTAAATTATTTTTACATGTGGGGTTTGTGAATTGAAATTTCAATTTTTTGGCTCATACAGGATGCTAGATTTGCATCTCATTAATGAAAGATCTCAGATACCCCTTTACCTATGTTACGTCCCAGAGGCCGGGTCACGGTCTTGCGGCCGTTTACACCTGCCGGACGTACGTCTTTCCTTTTTGGTCAACCCTGGAGCTTTACCGGGGCGGAGGATGAAGATATGACCGAGAGGTGGGATAGGGTCTTCTGTTCTGGATTAAATCGAAAGGCCGTCAAGTATGTACACCGTGGGATCCTGGAGCGTATAAAAATTGTCGGTGTGTTCCGCGATAAAATCAATGTAGGCAAAGTGGCACTTATCGCACTCTTCTACCGGTCAATATATCGTTAAATTTCGCGAGCACCATTTAACAAACTCAAAGTCAAATTCGATTTGCGCACGCAAGGTTATCCTAAGTGTAGACGAAAAAAAAACTATTCTAAGTCTAAAATATTCTAAGTCCCAAAAAAAAATTAAAATATTCTAAGTACCGACACAAAAAAAAGTTAAAATATTCTAAGTCCTAACTGGAAGTAATTAAAATATTCTTAGTCCTAACTGGAAAACATTAAAAGATTCTAAGTTCTAACTGGAAGTAATTACAATATTCTAAGTCCCGACACGAAAAAAATTGAAATATTCTAAGTCCCGACTGAAAAAAATTATTCCGAACTGACGTTTTCGCAAAGCGAACTGAACAGGATGAATCTCAGAGACAGACTGTGTGTCCGGACCGGTCGCTCCGGCCGTTTATATAGCGTCCCAAATACGCTGACACTGCACGGTCCCACCGGTCCAGCAGTCACCGGCTCCTGGTCAACGGTCCCGCGGCCGCCAACGGTTCGCGATCCCACGCGTCCCTTATCTCGGCGCGTGCCTTATCTCTACTTCGGGCCGTCTGCCCGGCCAAGCCAGTGACTCTGGCCCCTCACAAGCGAACTTTGCCGTGGGAACACTTCGCGCACGAATATTACAGAATATTTTACGTTTTGCCTAAATTACCTAAATATTAATTAAAAGGTTAACTGTACATTTAAGACTACTGAACTAATTTACAAAACGCTACTAATGCTA
>NW_018025593.1:0-2387 GCF_002006095.1 Pseudomyrmex gracilis
CTGTAAATTGCGGTAAAGGATATAAATATTATATATTCTCTATTATAGTCTATTATACAATATTCTTTATTAAACCTATTTTCATTATATTATATAGTCTCTTAAATAGCAATTGAGTGTAAAGCTTTGTGTGNCAATAAGTTTATAACATAAATTTATCTTTTTATAATAATTAATACCGGCTTTTCGTATCTTTTATAAACTGTGCAATACATAATTTTATATTAGATTATAACAACGATCGGCAGCAAAAATAAAAGATCCGATGTCTTCAACTTTGACGCGTAATCTACATTTTACGCTCTATTTGTTGCGATCTATTTGACAGCGCNATTCGTCAAATTAGCTGACAAAAACGTGTCTCTCGAAATGAAGATTCATGAATTTTACGATACCTCTCGATACAGCCCTAAATGTACCTATATATATAAAATGTGTTTAAATAAATACTTCTCTACAAAATTCTTTAATGTTGTAATGTTACATAAAAGCAAACATTCTATTCAAAGCATAGTTTAGTTGTCATTTAAAAGTCAAAATAATATTAAATAAATTAAATCAAACATAGTCAAAATGTCAAAGTCACGAAATACATACATATATTTAATCAAAAGAATAATAAAATACTAGTGAACAATTATTTTACGGCAGAGATTAAAAGTACACTATGCTATACAACATTCTAAGAGCTGTCTTATAAATAATAATGAGGCAAACAGCGCACATTGTGCGTGCATAGTTCGTAAAGGATACAAAAAGCCATTATTAATTATTAAACTACGATATGTTATGGAACTTACAATTAGTGTCCACATAAAGATTTACGAATGCTATTTAAAAAACAAAAAATTTTTTTTTGAATTACTTAATTTAACATTTTATGCATTTAAATGTAAATTAGAGAAAATTGAAATTTTAAGAAAACAATTTAAGATGTCTGTTAGTGATCTTCCACATCACTTTTGAGATTCCACTAATGGCGCGTTAGGTTTTTTAAATTGGACTTTCGCCTGAAGTTTTATTATACTACTTAATAACATGTGTTTCTTTTAATGACGTGCAAATAACGGGCCAATACAAGGTCGAATACTGAACTGAGTGTTTGTGTATTGTAGAAAAATCTTTATTAAATGCCAAACGTTTCGATCGATCTTTGAATTGAGTCTTCTTCAGTGGCAAAATATGTCTAGACAAAGTTTATAATAACAAAGTTTATTTTATAAGTGGTTTGCCAGTAACACCGCATTTAAACATTGTTTAAATTGATTTAACAAATTACAAATTACACTCACCGCAAATTAGTCTTACCTGCGCGTCTGCATTTGGTTCTCGTACGACATAGAATAAATTCTTGCTTGGAATTCTCTTTGAAATTCATTTAAACACCGTGAAAGATTGAAATTTTTTATTCGAGAAGAGAGAAGAAAGAAACCGTCGTCTACTAAAGACGAACATATTGATATCTATATGTAAATAAACAAAACACTGACGCACAGCTATTACAATTCGATTATTTATACAATATCTTTTTCTCCACCACAGGTCAATGTCAACCTGTTTATCGGAGTACTACAACAAACAACAAGAACGAACGTACTTATTTGATTTATAATATTCTAGAAATGAAAATTTCGGTTTCAATTTTTTGGTATCTGACATAACATTGATAGCATTTGTCTGAAATTTAATAATGTGTTAATGTGGAGCATTTCTGAAATTAATCTCTTTATGTAATGGTTTTCATGATCTAAAATGCGCACGTTTTTCCAATCAAAATCGTTATTGTTTTCCAGTCATCTATGTTCTGTTACAACCAAAGCATTTCCAAAATTTCTGTTGAGTTTTGTTGGTTCTTGTGTTCTGTAATCCCTAGTTTTTAATTTTCGCTTTGTCTGACTTACATACGATGCGTTGCACATAGCGCATTCAATGCAATATACAATGTTATTGTTGCAATCGTGATCTATGGAGTCTTTAAGAACCTTGATGAAATTATTAAGTTTATTAATGCTGCCAAATGTCATTGAAATATCCTCTGTCTTTTTGATAGATTTAGATACCACGTCAAATAATTTTTTTACATATAGTATTACGAAGAAAACTTTCTCTGAGTTTCCTGAGTAATCTCTGATATTGTTGTGCCATTGTTAGATTTATTATTTTATTTATTATTAATAAAAAACTTGATTCTGTTATTTATAATATTGAATATTAAGTGTAGGAGGTAGTTGTTCATAAGTAAAATGTTTATTGTGAGTTTCAGATTTTTAAGTGAAATTGAGGATGTGATGGAAAAAAAACCTTGTACACCATGCTACTAACAGTGTCAATTTTTTGAGATGTACCTAGGGTGTGTTGAGGAAACGTTTACATATCTATCGGAGAAG
>NW_018025594.1:0-2368 GCF_002006095.1 Pseudomyrmex gracilis
AAAATATTGCGAAAAAATACTCCTCAGCCAGGAGTCGAACCTGGAATCTTCGGCTTTCCGGACCGTCGCCTTCCCTGTTAGGCTACCGAGGCACTTGGAGCATGTCTCGCAATATCATATACATTTATCGAAGAATAAACCGATAGTCCTAAACGCTTATTNAGACCAGCGTAAATTTTAACAAATAAAGCTTATTGAAACTCGATAAGTTACTAAACTAAGAAATCATTACGGTCATCCGTGCCGATCGCAGGATGTTGTGCGGAAAACTACGTATATATATATATATATTGGCATATATATTTGTTCGAGTGTAAATTTTTACGCGCGANGTTTTTGAATTAAATTATTTTTTAGTTTAGTAACTTATCGAGCTTCAAGAAGCTTTATTTGTTAAAATTTACGCTGGTCTCAATAAGCGTTTAGGACTATCGGTTTATTCTTCGATAGATGTATATGATATTGCGAGACATGCTCCAAGTGCCTCGGTAGCCTAACAGGGAAGGCGACGGCCCGAAGAGCCGGAGATTCCAGGTTCGACTCCAGACTGAGGAGTATTTTTTCGCAATATTTTCAAAATTAGTTAGGGGGGTAGATGGGATCTCTCATATATGTGATGCAAATCTAGCATCCAATATGAATTTTAAGAATTGATATTCAATTCAAAAAACTCGCGTGTAAAAATTTACACTTGAACAAATATATATATGCATATATATATATATGTATATACGTAGTTTTCCGCACAACATCCTGCAATCGGCTCGGATGACCGTAAATATTTCTTAGTTTCGTAACTTATCGAGCTTTCACTAAGCTTTATTTGTTAAAATTTACGCTGGTCTCAATAAGCGTTTAGGACTATCGGTTTATTCTTTGATAGATGTATATGATAATGCGAGACATGCTCCAAGTGCCTCGGTAGCCTAACAGGGAAGGCGACGTTCCGGAAAGCCGGAGATTCTAGGTTCGACTCCTGGCTGAGGAGTATTTTTTCGCAATATTTTCAAAATTAGTTAGGGGGGTAGATGGGATCTCTCATATATGTGATGCATATCTAGCATCCAATTTGAATTTTAAGAATTGATAATCAATTCAAAAAACTCGCGTGTTAAAATTTACACTCGAACAAATATATATATGCATATATATATATATATACGTAGTTTTCCGCACAATATCCTGCGATCGGCTCGGATGACCGTAATTATTTCTTTGTTTATATATATTTATACTTTTTTTTAAAAGCACAGTCTTTAGAAATTTAAATTAGCACCTTTATATAGTAGCGCAAAGCGGTAGCTTTCATAAACAAAGAACAGCTTTGTTTTGGTGCAAAGCAACCAATCTTTATTGGCGCAAAAGCAGGCTGTTTTTATTGGCGCACAAACGGCCTCTTTGTATAGGCGAAGCAGCAGCCTGTTTTTATTGACGCAAAAGTGGTCTGTTTTTATAGGCGCAGAAGCAGCCTACCTCTTGGGTTTTATAGGCGCACAAGCAGCCTGTCTTTACAGGCGCAGAAGCAGCCTGTTTTTATTGGCGCAGTAGCAGCCTGTTTATTGGCGCAGAAGCAGCCTCTGTTTTTATAGGCGCAGAAGCAGCCTGTCTTTGTTGGCGCAGAAGCAGCCTGTTTATTGGCGCAGTAGCAGCCTGTTCTTATAGGCGCAGAAGTAGCCTATTTTTATAGGCGCAGAAGCAGCCTGTTCTTATAGGCGCAGAAGCAGTCTGTTTTTATAGGCGCAGAAGCAGCCTGTTTTTAAAAACAATCTGTCTTTATTGGCGCTGAGCAGTTTTTAGCGCAAAGCAGCCAACTTTTATTGGCGCAGTCTTGTATACAGTAACCTACAAAAAATTTAAACTTTATAAAATGTTTATATATGTAGAGTTATAAATTAATTAGCCACTGGTAACTTTTATAGCACAACATTTTAATTAATTTAATTTAATAAAAAGTTATGCTAAAGTTTATCTTGTTTTTTTGTGAGTAAGTGTATAAGAAAATATATATATATATATGTATACTTTAATATATTCTTTCTCGCTTTTCTTAATTAGTAGTATTATAAGGCCGGTTCTAACCCAGGGGCTCCGATGGGGGATGCGGAGTATAACGTCACAGGGGGAGGGGTGACGTCACACGGAGGGGAGGGAGTATGACGTCACAGGGGGAGGGGGTATGACGTCACAGGGGAGGAGGTAATGACGTCACGAGGGGAAGG
This sequence comes from Pseudomyrmex gracilis, assembly GCF_002006095.1. NCBI lineage: Eukaryota > Metazoa > Arthropoda > Insecta > Hymenoptera > Formicidae > Pseudomyrmex > Pseudomyrmex gracilis. The sequence continues at coordinate 2,220 of NW_018025594.1, forward strand.
AGGGTATGACGTTACAGGGAGAGGGGTGATGTCACTATGACGTCACGCGGGGGCGTGGCTCTGACGTCACAGGATATGACGTCACTATGACGTCGCGCGGGGGAGGGGGGTATGACGTCACGCGGGGGCGTGGCTCTGACGTCACAGGA
>NW_018025595.1:0-2406 GCF_002006095.1 Pseudomyrmex gracilis
TATCGAGTAGCTGATCGATGGCGGCGTTTACTCTCGCTAACATAAAGTATTGAAAACCTCGTACGTTTATTGTAAGCAAATAAAACAATCTTAAATATAAACTTTTCTGAAAACTTAAAACAGTCCTAAATGTAAAATGCGATATGTAGCTGCATTTGGCATTAGAAATTGAAAACCGAAAACAAAACGACAAATAGAGCTACTCGATTAATTGCAGTTACACAAGTACACAAATTTCTGAGCTAAAAATGCACTTCGAATGTTTACAGTATATGAAAAGCGATTTATAAGATATTTGATCCGAAATTTTGCGCAAAGTAACTATATTGATGGAAACTATTTGAATTTTGGCAGCTGAGTTTGACATGCCCTCTAGACTCGGCAAGATCAATAACATAGAGAAGTTTGACGCACAATATTTCGACATTTCTATGATTGAAGCTCATGTATTAGATCCTATGGCTAGAATGTTACTGGAACACACTTATGAAGCAATTATTGATGCTGGACTTAATCCTGAAGAGTTACATGGAACAAACACTGGAATATTTGTAGGAGCTTGTTTTTCCTCGACGTTTAATGCATTTGTGTATAATAAACCTCAGGTACAAAACTTGTTTGATATGATATCTTACGATAAATATTATAGTACTTCGGTTTTTACTTAAAATGTTTTCAATAAAATCATAGAGAGAAACATTGATAACACATATTTCATTGTGTTTTTTTACGACACTTTCGTGAGTCATCACTTCCATTTTGATAGAATGTAGGAGCTATATTAAAACCTCAATTTTGATTTGAGTTTATGCTATATATATATCCAACTTTTTAATTCTGCCGTTAATCTACATCTACAATTTGTGAAAAAAGTNATTTTTGTTTCATATCTGTGTGCATATGTAATTATAATTCAGGCTCGGAATTGTTTACACAAAATTCCTGATAGGAATAGGCACTCTTGCTGCTTTTTCTGGTAAATATATAGAAAAGGTCACCCCCCTCCGATTTCTATGAGCTTGACATATGTTGTCAAGGACACCTTCCTGAGTAACAATCTGTAAATTTTAGCCGTCGCTCGTTGTTAATAAAAAAGTTATGAACAATTGAAGTTTGAAAACTAAGGCTATATTATGATGTACCTACATATAAATATATATATATTTACACATACATAAATATACATGTTTATATAATATGTATATATAAATGTATATGTAGCGTCACACCCCGTAGTCCCGTCAATTTTAAAATTGACTAGTCAATATCCGAAGCAAATGTTTTATATTAAACACGTAATCTCTGATTACGCGTTACGCGTTACGCAAAAAATAACAGTGCATGGGATCACATCCTAATTCTTTCATGATCTTTTTGTCGGTGTTGTAAACGTGTAGGCAGGGGTGCTGCGCCCCCTGCACCCCCCTAAAATCTAACCTAACCCTAACCTAACCTGTGTTACTACAATATCAATAGAAATGAGTGAAAATTTTGCGAGGGGGAGTGCAGAAAGAAAAGTTTAGATTAGGTTAGGGTTAGGTTAGATTTTAGGAGAAATGCAGGGGCGCGCAGCCCCCCTGCCTACACGTTTACAACACCGACAAAAAGATCATGAAAGAATTAGTCTTGTTTAATACTACTCTATGCTATTGAGTCTGATTGACACATTCTCGGGCTTTGACGCTAACATATACTAACATACATACATAATTACAAATTGTAAATGTTTCCAAATTTTCAGTTACTAGCAAAAATTGGCAAACTTAATTTTCAAACTTCAATTGTTCATAACTTTTTTATTAACAACGAGCGACGGCTAAAATTTACGGATTGTTACTCAGGAAGGTGTCCTTGACAACATATGTCAAGCTCATTGAAATCGGAGGGGGGTGACCTTTTCTATATATTTACCCCACTTACTAGCAATATCAAAAATTGGAACTGGCCCACTTGTCTCGCGGTCTGAGTGCAGGGGCTACAAACATGAGAGTCCCGAGTTCGAATCCGCTTATCACCTTAGGATGTTTTTTGGACCGTCCTTTTTAATCGAGTTAATCAAGTGATTGGCAAACTGAATCCGGCCTTCAAAACATTAAGTCGAGTGAAATCTCGAATTAATTTCTTTCCCACAAAGCCATCTCAAGAAAGGGTCCTAGAGCGTATTATATATTATATCGTGATTACTGTTACTGATAGTGACATCAATCATAAAACGTTGTTAAAGAAACAAGTACATATATAAAAAGAGGTTATAGTAGATTTACACGTATTAGACGATGTTTGTATAGTTTTGGCTTCTAAATCGTAGTCCAATAGTCTCATTACATTCTTGAATGTTATGTCTATCTCGGACACTAATTTGGTTTTTATGCATAACTCTTAAACTGTAAATGCCAATACAATAAA
>NW_018025596.1:0-2405 GCF_002006095.1 Pseudomyrmex gracilis
CTTGATACCACGTCGCGCTCTGATTGGCTGGCGAAGCCGACCCCCCGCGATCCTAGCGCGCCCCGGCGCATCGACCCCGAATCGATCGCGATCCTCGCTCTCTTGGTCGCTATCCTCTGTACGAGTCGGACGCACGACGGGACTCCCAGGACATATCGCCCTGCAATAAACGGAGAGAAAGAACGTGATGTCCCAGGACGACGATATCCGGTGAGGTGCCTCGTTTCTTGTAGCCACGAATCTGCGTGCCGAGTTCTGTGTCGAGGCTAGTCGCCGAGTTTTCGCGTTGTATCGGGCAAGGACGTAACCTTCGCCACATTGGTTTTTGGAAGGCGGCTAGAATCGGATTCACGGGGCTTCGTGGCATTACTTCGTAGGCTTAAGTGCGTTAGATTGTGCGGGTGTTTTGTTAAATATTGCGAACAGCCCTGGAGTCGCTCGGGAGGCGCCAAGTAGCATTCGTTAGTCTGTAAGAATTTTTGTTATCGCTTTTACCAAACTGTTTTCCCGTGTGTTTATTATTACCGTCTTGCATGCATCGCTTTGTGCTACAATATCGCGTGCTGTCGTAACGCTTTTGCGAGATCGAGATTCGTACGGCTGTCGTATCGGTTTTGTGACGGGAAATCCGCGTTGCTGTCGTATCGACGTCGTAGTGACGATACCTTAGAGCTGTCGTAATAATCACCGATTTTGCCCGGAATCGCGTTGTCCGGCGGAACTCTCACGGAGAGCGCTGCGCGTCTCCTCGACCCCGCTTGCTCCCGGCTTCAGTAGCTCCTTGCTAAAACAAATCAGCGAAAGCTTTGCCGCCGTGGATGGTCCGTGCATGTGCGTCATTTTTCCGCCAGCCTTGAAAAACAAATACCACCCCTCACGATCCGGGCTAAGGAACGCAGTTCTACCGTTGTCGACGCACTAACCGTTCCACCGTGTTTATTATCTCGCTTCGGCCACGCGGCGTAGTTGCGCATTTTGGTATTGTGCGTGTTTGCGTTCTGTCATGTTAATTACTGCGTAATTGCTTTTGTAGTGCTTTTCCGCGCTGTCGCATACGCTCTTATTCATTTTTATATTCTTTTCTTTCTTTACCACTCGTTTACATCTGTTTCTTTTTTTGGTTTATTCATCTCTTATCTTTTGTCAATAAAACTGTCACCTGAACTTACTAGCGCCCGCTTACGCTTCCCTATCCCTTTCGCGCCCTCGCTGCCTATCCTAGGGGGGACAGCCTGTCATTTAAAAACAATAGACCCCGCTTCTCTCCATTTGCATAGAGCTAGTCGGCCCGTTGTGTCGCGCGACGCAAATTTTGACGCGGTAACGCGTCTGGCGCCCAAAACTCCACCTAAGGATCCGTCGGCTCGACTCAGCGGTAAGCTCGAGTGACCACCCTTTTCTCTCCTGCCGATTCCGACGTTTACTATCTCGCGGACTTCCGTCCGTGTCCCGATCTCTTACTTCCGTTTCGGGCGGAACGACGCGGGAATTTCGCAACAACCACGAAAAACGTCACAGGAAGAAAATTTGGCGCCCAACGTGGGGCCCCGTTAGGCAAACGGAAAGTGTTTGTTAGATAGCGGAGATTAATTGAAAATTAGGGGTAAATAAACGATTGAGTGTCTCTTTCGACAGTTAAGAAATTTAGGCTGCTACCCTATCGCATCGCGCCGGTTGATGTCGTATCGCATCGCTAGTGAACTCTCTCGTGCTATCGTCCCGTTTATTATCGTTTACTATCGTTTATTATCGTTTGTTATCGTGTTGCCATTATCGTTTGTGTTGTCGTACCGTTCCGCCTAATATTCGACCGTTAACTTTGGGGTGATATTGCGCGCTCAATTGGCAGTTGACCGGCTGGAGACGATATCCGGGTTAGATCCTGCTGAAAATTCGGGGAAGGTTATTGGCGAGCATTTTTCTTTTTTTTTTTTTCTTGTTATCGTTACTTGTCCCGATTCTGTTTTCGTGAAATAGAGACTCGAGTTGNGCTTACCCTTGCGACTTGACCTTGTTATTGCCGAGTGTTTACCGTTTTTGAGTGTTTTGTTCGCGTCTCTCGCGGCTAAGTGGTGTTTTGATTTAGCGAGCGGCTTAAGGTTCTTGCGTAAATATTATTCGACTTTTCGGCCGACCTTCGCGAGGTATCAACATCTTTTGAAGTNTATTTTGGATTTGAGCATTGAGCTCGACCTGGTTGTTGTCGTACCGTATGTACTATTTTCCGTTCGTCTCGCGCCGCGTATCGTTTTTTTTTTCTCTCTTCTTTCGGTGTGAACATCATGGCGACTTCCGTCGAATTCACGGAGGAGGCTATCGATGCCATGAGTCGTGATCAACTGGTAGAGTCCCTTGAGCGATTCGGATTATCCACCGAGGGTTCGGAGCGCATTCTCGGGGCCCGG
>NW_018025597.1:0-2338 GCF_002006095.1 Pseudomyrmex gracilis
ATTGTTAACAGCTGGCACAATTAAGTGCAAAAATAGGGTCTCTGGGTTAAACAAATGCGTCTATTCACAAACTATATGATGTTTTGGTCAGAAATTTTGCACACGTTTTAAGGGTAGCAAAGACCATATTTTTGGTAAATGTCAAAGCTTTGTGTTAAGTATTACATAGTTTATTAACATTAAAAAAATCAGTCATTTTTTGGTGTTTTTTACAATTATCTCGATAAATATTTGCTTGATTCACTCGATTAATAGCTTAAACGAAAGATATTTTCAATATCTACAACTTTTATTTAAAGCTTTTTTCTCTAATTAGCAGTTCTTCTTTGATAAAAGCAAAAAACCTATTTTCTACACTTTTAACCATTATTTGTAACAAGTTCCGGAAAAAAATGTTAGATACATGATAGTAGGGGTTTATCAGTAAAGCGCACATTAAACGATAATGTACTCGGAAATCGGTTAAACATTTTTGCAAAAAATGGTAATTTTTTTCCTACTGACTGGACTATTTTACCTGCATGAACTTGCTGCTGTTGTGCGCATCCCTTTTACCGCTTTGGCATGCTGAAAGAGAGCCAAAACTGAGAACACTGGTCCCGATTGACCCATTTTGATCTCGGCATTTGCCACTAATTTAGCGAAATTATCGGCTCTACGACAAAGTTTGCATACGCGCTGGACGGTGTATTTTTATTGATATTTTCCACTTTTACACGATATTATTATACTATATATCGATGTTACCAACGACATTTTAATATTTGATAAGAAACGAGTGGATGTTTCGCGATAGCAATTCCCGCGGAAGAGATTACTGTAAAAGCTTTTTAGTGTATGAAAAGTAACAGAATAAATTTAAGCAAAAATTGTGAAGCATATTCGACGAAAAGATTTGTTTAATTTCTTAACTGAGACGTAAAATTGATCCAGTCAAGTCGAAAATCAGTCGAATAAGAGTATACGGAACGTAACAGTGATTCGAACGGCGAAATGAGATTGTACGTTATGTCTATGCTGATTGTCGAGCTTTCGAGCGCATTGGCGAATATCGATTTCTACAATCGGCTACCTCGGCGCCGTTTTTAACGCCTTTAAAGATTTGAATGTATGACATTAGCGCTCGGCAACTGCACGAAAGGGAATGAGGGATCTGGTGTCGGGTCACCTTAACTGTTTATAATTTAGACTAATCGGCAGCCGGAAAGTATTGGTATGCGCCTATGAATTTGGCAGCAATTGGCCGGTCGTATTCCGCGCAATGATGATTGTTAGATCTGGTTTCGATCACTCAACAGTAATAAGGGAGTAATCACACGTCAGGTGCCGAGTAGAAAGGCGCGCGATCTTAACGCGCGCGAACAACGTATATAACTCACTTTTTCGAAATTAAATATTCAAAGTTACGAGAAACATTACATTACAAAATTTGACCGGCCCAGTGGTCTCGCGAACTGAGTGCGGAGGCTGCAAACCCGGACGTCCCAAGTTCGCAACTCCGCTCACAACCTAAGGATTTTTATCGGTTGAAAGGGACCGGCTCAATCGGCGAACTTACTCGGGCCTCCAATAATTTTAATTTGAGTGTAATATATTTAATCATATATAAATATAAGAAATCATTTATTATATATTTTAATAATTTTATGTATTTATATATGATCATACAAAATCAGATCGCGCCAAATTTCGGATCTGATTTTACACAATCACATAAAATCATATCCAACTCTCTTTTATATAAATTCATATTCGAGTTACACTGAAACTTCATTTATTTTTCCACCCATAAAACGTGAACACTTTACTTATTTTCCTTTCAAAGGGGATTCCACCACTGCTGTAGACTAAAGATGGTTTTCCATTACGGTTGCAGTGTGATTGGCTGCTGCAAATCATTCCCCGCGCCTCGTTTGCTCTGCTAAGTGCAAGAGTAGAAAATGAGAGAGAAGTAAAAGTGGGGGTTAGAGGGAAAACTAATTGTAAGTGAGAATATAACTGACAATGAAAGATTTTGTAAGAAGATAACCGAGTGGGAAGATAAGTGAGAGGGACAATAAATGAAGTGTATAGAAAAGTTTATACAACTATACAAACTTACACCCGATTCACATATAATCCTATATGATCACATACTTTTCCATTTTTTCTCGGGTTCTTAAAAATAACTAAATACAATAATTTCGTGGAACACTTTAGTGATGCAAAAAACACTCCAAAATATGTTGTCAATGCGTTCTTTATTACAATAGCAAACCTATATAACGTTTAAAAATAGAATTAGATATACATAACTCGGATGTCAATCTTAAAAGTGAATGTAATTATAATACAGGGT
>NW_018025598.1:0-2398 GCF_002006095.1 Pseudomyrmex gracilis
CCAACATAACTTTTTTTTCGTGAACAAATAAAAACGTTTTTAACATAAGAACTATTTACTGCAATAAAACTGCATTTACTGGAATAAAACAAGTCGAAGTTGTATAGAGTGAGATTAGCTTGCGCGTGCGCATAGAACATGTCTGTCTGTTTTTGGTGTAGTCACGCCAAGTTTTTTTAATGTTTTACTTGGCGTCTGTTCATTTTTTTAAAAAGGTTAAGTTTGCGAGATATCACACATTTCGTATTTTGTAATAGTATTGGAAAATTGTTTTCTCGCCGGCATTTATTATATACCACTGCAGCAATAAAACAATACAAGTTTTTCACACCGTTGTTTGGCTGGTAAGCAGAAATTAGTATAAAAATGACTTATGTTACAAAGTTCAAGTAATTTACATTATACGCGCCTGATGTGCGTGAGCGCTCTGCGCGGCTCACTGACGTGCGTTCGGCTAAAGGTCGGCGCTGATTGGCTTACTTTATTCAATAATTACTCCTTTATCATATGTAATAGAAAAAAATGGTTCAGGACTTTTCGACTCAGAATAATCCCTTCTACCTGCCTACAAGCGATTATACGGTCATTATCAGACACCCTGTATATAAGACTGCAAAGTGGAACGAAACTAGCGGCAGTACAGATCCGTCTTTCAATTCGTAAATACTTCCTTTCAACTTTTAGATACTCTGAAAATTATTTGTATATTGTGCACAAAAAATCTCATAATGAGTGTTAGCAGTGTTTATGATTATTTTATGATTGACTTAGCAGGTGAATATTTCTCATTAAATGCGTCAATTTGTTTTTTTATATACATAGTGCTCTCAAAATGTTTACTGTACATATATATGCTAATGCCTTTACTTTTGACACGTACTATGTAAAAAACCTTTCTAAGTTATATATTCTTAGAAGGTTGTAGTTATTGCCTGTTGTGTATTAAAAAAATTATGAAAAATAGTCAGTGCACGGTGTCTTGATAAAAAATAATGTATGTAAGTGTGCGTACATAATTTTTTAGTCGCTCAAATCAATCAGTGTAAAGTAACTATTCGCTACAAAAAAAATGAACACTCAGTTGGAAGTAATTTTTGACGGTATTTAACTATTTTTGGTGTTATAAAAAACGCGTCTTGACGCAATGCTTTTCTAACAAAACTTTTTGTGCTACACATTTTTATTAAGGAAAAATCGTGTTTGTATATTACCACAAAATGTGTAATATCTTAAAAAACTTACTTTTTCAAAAAAGATACGAACAGGCTCTAAGTACACACACAACACGCATTGTATTTAAATTAAAATCTTAATTCAAACTGTTTTTTATTTATACAATTGAGACTAAAATAAAATTGACTAGTTTTTGACGGTTTTGAAATATTGCTCAGTGAAAATCTCTTCTCTTCTCAAATATCTGAATTTCGCGTATTTAGAGACACAGTGTGCTCACACGTTCGAGCATGACTTTGTTGCGCGTGACCTTGGCGCAAGGCACTGCGTGTCTTCTAATATTTATTAATTTATAACTTGTTCATTATACAATTTAATGTATATATGTATGTATATCGAAATGTTTAATAGTTACGAGTTAAATTTTATTCGTGATGCAAATATTATTTTCGAATTAAATACTTTACTTGGAAATACTTTACTTGATGTGTATTAAATTATACGATTTTGAGAAATTTTAAAACTTATTTATAATCTCTCAAACACCCAATATGTAAATAAATAGCGTAATTCTTAGTTTGTTTAATGAATGGTGCATAAAAAAATTTGTTTTAAATATTGTACTGCAATTTTATTTGTAGATCCGGTCACGCGTAATTGGGCGTTAGTAGAAACGCCATTTCCAGTAATAATTATAACCTTTGCTTATTTGTATTTTATACTTTACGCCGGACCAAGATACATGAAGAATCGACAACCATTTAACTTAAAAATCTTTATAGTATTTTATAACGTATTTCAAATTCTTGCTAATGCGTGGCTGGTGCACAGTTATATATCTGCCGGCTGGTTTACTAAATATAGCATAAAATGTAGTAATAATAATGATCTGACAAGTATAAATAATTTTAAGGTATGTTTTTATGTCAAGTATTGATAAAATTATATTGCTGAACTACAAAACGCGTAACACATATTTTTCTGTAAAAACAATGTACTTACTACATTTTTTTTTCACACTTTAAACATGTAAGAATTAATACTTTTCAAATTTGTGGATTTCAGCTAATAACTATTTCATGGTGGCTATTCATATTAAAACTAATTGATTATATCGAAACGTGTATATTTGTTTTACGGAAAAAACAGAATCAAGTTTCTACTTTGCATTTATATCATCATATGTTTAGTGTCTTTATTGCAGGGTATTTTTTCAAATATATAG
>NW_018025599.1:0-2396 GCF_002006095.1 Pseudomyrmex gracilis
GTAATAAATTACGACGGCTCTCGTAATCATTACCGCGGAGTTTCGTGTAACAGCGGCGTCCTATCAGTTTACATTCGACTTTAATTGCAGCGCGGCGGTGGAGGCGGCGGCGGCGGCGGTGGCGGCGGCGTCGACGGCGTAGCTTTTTGGAACGAACGAACGCGAATTCATCCGCCATACATACTCCCCGTATGGTCAGATATAGTTATGACGGACACGTAATAATTAAAAGCACTTTTAATAAATTAATATAATATTACCACTCATTTTCCGGGCATTATCCCCGCGAAACATTTAATAATGCCCCGAAGTAGACCGGGAGCGAGCGAAGGTGGGGAACACGACGAGGGGAGAAGAAGGGGAAAATCTCTTTTTCTCTCAATTTTTTTTGCGATCGATGAGTTCATTAATTCATCGCGCTGCCCTGCACTCTTCACGAAATTATTCCGCCCCCGTGGTGTGTATGTGTGTGTGTGTATGCGTGCGTGCGTGCGTGCGTGCGTGCGTGCGTGCGTGCATGTGTGTGTGTACAATATGCGAAACGCGCGCGTTATATATCACGGCGATCGAACAATTTTTTCCCCTTCGCGACAGACACATTAATTATGCCGAAATTAAAAACACGCATCGAGCGAGTTTTCGGTTTGCGCATGAAGTATAGTAGTTTGTGTAGTAAGTCGTGTGTGCGGCGTCAAGATGTGAAGAACTCGTACAGAAGCTGAAACATTTTCCGTATATTGCGGGAATTTATAAATTGATGAATTGCATTAATTGTAAGATTCAAATTACTCCGTTTATTTGGCTATTTTAATTTTGAATATATCGCGAGCAATTATTCGTCGTTGTGTGATATCGGCGAAGGAACCTTTGATAACATTATATCTGAACGAGTACAGGGATGCGAATGCGTGATGCTTTAATTATCCGTTTGAGCAATGCGGGGCGGAATTACCAGGTTTCGTCTGAATATCACTGGCAATATTGCCGTCATTCGTAACGCGATTATCGAGAATCGAGTAGTTAATAAGTGTGTTGCATTTATCTTCCGGTGCTCAGCAATGTTAAATCTCACGTGCAAAATCATCATCGGGGAAACACACGCGATCGCGTTTNTTGCTAATTATGTTATTTATTGTTAACAACGTTGTGCGCTAGTCGCGAATTAATATCGTTGTCGAATCAACGCACGTGGATGTAATTTGTGAATTTGAACAGTCGAGAGTTTTATCCCGTCGTCTGCGAGAGGAAAAATGAACGACAATAATTTTTATCGCAAAGTGCGAGCGCAAAAGTGCGTGCCGGTAAAATTTCATTTACATGCAAATTGAGGTTTNGCATAAATATAATACTTTCGTATGCAGCGATACGTGAAATTCAATTCTTCGAACTTTCTTCGCGCTTTTGCGCGTTTTTTGCACATGTTATACTTTTCCAATATCAACCCTCTCTCGCGTTGCTATCGCGCCCGCTATCTCCGCGCTTGAATAACTGAATTCGATGACCGCATTTCTCTTGGTGTGTACGCGCTGTGTGTAAACACACGTCAATCTTATCTTATTGATTTACGTGTGAGCGCACACAATTGAAACAAAGTCTTTCGGCACATTATTGTTCGATCGAAAACGAAGCAAACTTTGATTTCTTAACATTTGTAAAAAAGAAACTCTTTGTTTACTCTGGTATATCTTCTGGAGGAAAATTCAGTACAACTCAGTCTCACAATAATCTCAAATGCGTGCGTGTGTGTTGTACATTTAAAATTGTCTCGCAGCAGTTTGCGCGAAAAATTTGGTCTCCGAGAAAAACACGAAGGAATAAAAAAAAAAAAAAAAAAACGAAAAGAAAGAAACAAAAAGATAATAAAAGAGAAATTAAATGAGAGAAAGGAAAAGTGGTGGCGATGGTGGTTGTGTTCATTTTTCACGCGACACCGACGTATCACACGTGACATTTTATTATGTAACGCGAAATGGTTCGCAAAACACAGCAAGAACGCGGTGAAATTTTCACGATTTCGAAGAGACTGCATTTTTCTCCCGCGCGACGACACGAAGTTTTATAAATGTTAGAACACACACATTTAATGGCGAGGGAAAAAAAGGGGGCGAAAAACGACGGGCATAATAGGAAGTCGGGGAATTCGCCGGTATGTGCACGAGGTGCACATCAAGAGCTGCTGCCGCCGCCGCCGCCGCTGCTGCTGTGGGTTGCTGCAACATCTAACCCACCTACACTTCTTCGGACAGACACTTCGAAGTTATCGCGCAATGGCACGTCAGATGCAGCTGCAACGCCCGAGGGTTGCGCGCACACTCGCAAACACGCACGTATGCATCAGAAGCGTCTGTCCAAACGTACGCGAGAAATGTACATGTAAAAAAAAAAAAAAAAAAAAA
>NW_018025600.1:0-2394 GCF_002006095.1 Pseudomyrmex gracilis
AAAACGATTGACAAACGATTGACACACGGTCTCGGGGGGGTGCGTCTTATATACCCTGGGGCCGTGTTATCAAGAGAAGTCGTCGCTAACGGGGGGGGTAACCCCTTGGCCTATCGGTGAGGCCGTTTCGCTTAAATAACCGAATATTTAATTCTTAACGGTAGTTTCGGCGGTCACACCGGACACGTCGTTGTTTTTGTTGGTTGTTGATGTTGACGCTTCTCTCTCGTCGCCCCTGCCCTTGTAGGTCGTATTAACAGTTGTTCTGTGATTTCTCGCTATTCGTTCCAGCCTTGCTTCCTCGGTAGGTTTCCGAGTGCGGATTTCAGGTGGCGGAGACGAATTTTTGTGATAGGGGCGGGCGAGTGCAATTGCAGTCGCCCTGCCACGTCACAACTCCCCCTTGCCTAGATGGACCGCACCGGTCCTTGATTCGGAGCTCTCGTCCTCGGCGGGGTCAGGTCGAGCAGCCGCCATCCTCCGGACAGGCGTTATTTACACAAAATGTGGTGACGATCACAGGGTATCTTACTAGGAACGCAGGTGTTCGCCCCTTCCGTAACACAAACCATTTATTATATCAAAAAAAAACTATTTACAAAAAAAACTTAAGATTAACGAAACACACAAAAAAAATAAAAGAAACCATTAAAAAAAAAGATAAATTTTTCCACGACATTTATATATAAAAAAAAAAGAAGAGAAAAAAAACTTAATCTTTAGCGCCTAACAAAATCGAACGAGGCGTCTTCGTCCTCGTCCCCGAGCCTACAGGGGGGCCATCGCGACGTGCACCGAGGTAGGCGAGCGTCGTATCGGACGGCCCCGTACGGCTCCTCTCGCCTACGCGTCCCGGGCCTTCCTCCGCGTTGGAGTATTGGCTCTCCTTCCGGGTGTCCTTCATGCCGGCGGGAGTACGGCCCCTGCGACTTCCATCCGTCGCTACAGCGCGGGCATTGTCGGACCGATACTCCCCTCTGCCCGCAGCGGTAACAAAATGTAACGTCCTTGCGGGAGGGGCAACGGTGGGCAAAGTGCTCGTCCGATCCGCAGGCCCAGCAGCACTCTACCTCCGGAGTCCTCGCCCTCTTTGCCGGTGGATGCGGGGTTTCGTTCCTCGTCGGGACTGCGATGTCGGCGTCTACGGCGGGCGCGTCGTCGGTTTGTGTNCCGAGGCTCGCCCGGTCTGGCGTCGTCTGTGTCGCCGCGGCGATGCGTCCTCGAGGCCTCGCTCCCACCTGGAGGCCNACGCTCCGCACCCTCCGGTCGGTCTGAGTCCCGACATGGCGTCTCCGGGTCTCTGTCTGGGTGACAGCGTCCGTTGCATCCGGCCAGTCGCGCACTACCGCGCCCCGCGTAGTGTACTGCCGCGAGCGCTCCGTTTCCAAGGCGTCCCCGAGATCGTCCCAGAATCCAGGGTACTCCCGGTCAATATGCCGCCATAGGCCGGGATACCGGTTGCAAAACCGCTTGACGTCGCAGCGCATCATTTTTGTGGCGGCTTTCGTCGTGAGCTCTCTCCCGATAGCAAGGTCTTGTTGCTTCGATAACTGTGGAATCAAANTTGCGTTATTCCACGTACGGTTTCAAGTCCTTCACGTGGACTTTCCCCAAGGACTTGCCCGTCTCGTCGACGAGCTCGTAGACGGTGGGGGACAATGTCTTCCCGATAGCGAAGGGCCCATGGAATTTAGGCGATAACTTGGCGGCAACGTGCTTCGCGGCGGACGACAACACGTGCAAACGTTTCATTACGCGATCCCCGACAGCATACGTTTTATCTCTTCTCCGGAGATTGTAATATCGCGCCTGTTTCTCGCGCGCGTCCTCCAAATTTTCACGCACCCATGCGCGCATATTTTCTAATTTTTGCACTCGTTCCCGCCACGAATTTCTATCTCCAGCCTCTATTGCACCGGGCGTCTCCTGTTCCTGCCGATACGTATTCACCGGACACGGCTCCCTCGCGAAATTTAAGAACGCCGGCGTCGTCTGCAACGACGTGTGATGGGCTGTGTTGTATGCGAAGCGGAATTCTGCAAGATGTCTATCCCACTCACGATGATCCTGCTCGACGAACGCGGTAATCATCGTCTTGATCACCCGATTTACGCGCTCGACCGGGTTCGCTTGAGGGTGATAGAGTGGTACCGTCGCGTGCTCGATCCGATAACGCTCCGATAACTCCCGTAAATCTTTATTTACAAACTCTGTCCCGTTGTCGGTTAATAGAACTCGAGGTGCTCCCCACCGGAAGATAATTAACTCGTTAATTGCCTCAGCGATTTTCGCGCCAGTTGCTTTACGCAGTGGTACGCACTCGATCCACTTCGTAAATAAATCCTGGAGAACGAGTACGTAGGCATTTCCGGTTTTACTCGGCGGAAACGGGCC
>NW_018025601.1:0-2386 GCF_002006095.1 Pseudomyrmex gracilis
ATATATATATATATATATTTTTTCTAAGTGTACAGGTTTTGGATGCTTGAAGAGGACTTCATATAGAGTCGAAACGTAACATTATTTGTGATAACTTGGAATAAACTCTATTTAAACACTATCATCCGTTGATAAGAGAACCCCCGAAGAAGATCGCTCTCTTGTGATCCACAACTCCGACTAAACGTAGCGAGCGACTCTGAGGATGACTGACGGACTTTTGGAAAGATTGTCAGGAACGAGGACAAGCGGACTACGTACAGAGTAAAGTAGCCTTTGTTTTTTTTCTTTTAGTGTGTAACGTTCGGTCCTAAAGTGCGCAGGTGAGTCCGGTTTCCCTCTGATTTTTCGCGTGAGGTTGATTCAAACCACGGATACCGGTTGTAAATCCAGTCCGAAATCAGACCTCATTTGATAATTATTATCCCGTATATTATTCCTGGGGGAATAATTTTCGTGTAAGAGCGGCCGAAATTGACGTGTAAGAGTCGGCGAATTAGTTAAATGTTTCTGTGAGTCAAGTCTGCTATGCACTTGTGAAATTCGGAAAACTCGGTGCGCGGAAAAAATCGAAAGATTTCCATTGTTTNCGCGAGACAATGTCGCGTAAACAACGTAAGTGTTGACGGGCGTTTGTCGAAACCGGTCAGAACGATCAGCTATCGAACGGCTATNGACGCTATCAAACGGAGCTATTGACCGTCGCCGAAGACTACACCTTACGACTATTGAGAGTTACATAGTGTCCAGCAAAAAAGTTAGGTCCTTTTCACAATGANTTAAAAATGTCCCGTTGCCAGTTGTAAGTACTAAAAGAAAAGTATTATTTTATGTGCTGCGAGTGCCAGTTGCTGTGGCTAAAAGTTAAAAGGTGACCAACTTTCTTTTAACAATCGCATCGGCAAAGTGCAACTAAAAAAAAATATTTTCCTCCTAGTAGTTACCATGTTTTGCAACTGGCAACAGAACATTTTCAATTCATTGTAGAATAAATCTTAACGCTATCGAATAACGGGCAACGGCTATCGAAAGAACGCGGCCAAAATTATTATTATATTTTCAGCGATTTGTCTGTCGCGCTAAAAAGTTGAACGGGAAAATATTGTCCGCCGCTCGTAATACGAAATACATAATTTCTCAACCAACTTCGCCGCTTGTCAAAAGTACGGTGATTATATTGTGTGATACTTTATTAAAATTTAATTTCATCGGGAAATATATGTTCTCTTTTACTCATTCTAATTTAAGTAGTGTGTTTCTTAGATAGACTCCACTACGATCCGTGGAAACTCCTATACTTCTTCTCCGTTACGTTCTAGTTAACCGATCCCCTCGGCGGCTATACGTTTCAATTTTTATATGTGGGACACACGTATCTGGCGCCCACACGACATCCACTTTTCGCATGTGCACCGATGCCAAGGAATACACGGCGCGACGCTCTTTATTTGCTCGCGCTTGATACGTTCTAGCATCCTTGGAAATCAGTAAACACCTTTTTCCTTTTCACTGCGCAACGCCGCTCGGTCGCTGCGACCGAGTAATTTGTCGTAGTTTATACCAAGACCTTTCCTGATGAGCTTGAAACTAACCGTATTCTTGAATACATACAGAGTGTTTGAAAAATTTTGATAAAGCCATTACGCGCGAAAAGAAATGGATAGAACAATTTGAATCAAAAAGTCATTTATCAGTTTGCAAAATTTGCGATATTTATTAAGTTACAACAATTTAAAAGTTCGTAAAAATTTACAACTAAGTATTGAGATCGATACGAGCTAATATGTACAGTCGACGTCAATAAATCGTTTCGTAGCCCCGGGAGCTAGGGGTAAGAGAGACGGTATTCCCTAGCAGTAAGTACTGCCAACGGGCGCCGCACTAACTAACTGTAGCAGATTTCGATGAATTGACCAATTACAGTATTTACTGCTAGGGAATATCGTTCCTCTTACCTCTAGTTCCCCGCGTCCACAAAACGATTCATTGACGCCGACTGTACGGATATACGCGTGCAATTGTTTTGTTTTGTGCCCGATTATTTCTTGGAATAGTGATTTAGATGTTTACTGAATAGATTTTCATGTAATGAATGTCAAAACAGTATACATAAAATTTCAAAGTAATATCAATCACGTCAACAGAAAATATATTGACTATGCAGTTTCTAGAAAGTAAAGAAAATTGCGCACAATAAAAACAAAATTTTTAATATATTTTTTATCAAGAGACGCGGTAGCGTCTCGACGCACAGTGGGGCAAATGACCGAAAAAGCGGTAAAAAGTCATTTTAAAAAAGTATGCAGATAATGAAAAATTTATTCACCAATTGTTAATTACACATATAGGTCATCATTTAGTGCGACTTTTTTTATTATTTGTCAAT
>NW_018025602.1:0-2391 GCF_002006095.1 Pseudomyrmex gracilis
ATTTTGTTGAAGAAGAAAAGCAAACTATTTCAAAATTTAATTTCGACAAAATGTGGAAAGAAATCTTGCACCGTCGATTGTCAAATGATACTTACAAATATCTCAATTTGAGAAATGTTTTGAGTGCAGTTCGATCCCTTCCTAACTCTAATGCAGAGAATGTTTTCAAGTTTAACTGATTTAAAATCTAAAACACGTATTAGATTATCTTCGACATGTGTAAATGCCACTTGCGTAATAAAATTAGCAGTAAAGACGAGGGGCAAACCAGCCGGAAAAATGAAAATAACACCACAGCACTTGTCCCTTATAATAACCAAAAATTTATATGATAGCCTGCCCAAAATAAAAAAAAAAGAAAGTAACATTATATGCCGCAGAAGAAAGTGGTCCCTCGTTTGCAATGCAAGAATAATATCCAAAAGAGAAAGATAGAAAAATAACTTAAATAGGCAGAAAATAGATTTGCCCCTATTTTCTGCCTATTTAATTTATTTTTCTATCTTTCTTTTTTGGATATTATTCTATTATTTAATTTAGTTTTCTGAATAAAAAATAATTCCTTTTATTTTTGGATTTTATTAAAAATTGTTTTTCATTGTTGAGTTGCAATCTGTAATTATTATTACAATAATAATTTCTCTTTCGAATAATAATATTATTATTAATTTTGGACAGTATTATAATTTATTTAAATATTTAATGAGTACCAATAATTCATATAATAATATTTTATTTTTTGGAAAGAGTCAGTGATTAACAATCAATTGGTCAGTCAATTTGAATTAAAGAAATTTCGCAACTTCTCATTCGTCGAACCTGCTGAGGGTCCCGCCAACTCCCCTTGCGATCATCTGCGAGCAGCGTGAATCCAAGCAAAACAACTGCGATCAACCACCGAGCAACCTTGCCAATTTCCAGCATCGCTATCACCAAAGTATATCACCGAGTACATTGTAAGTCTCACTAATACAGACTCATACATCTTTAGCATTTCGATATGAGTAGCAGTCAAGATCATCAATTCTTACAATCAATTCTAACTCTCGATACACAACGTAATGTAATGATTCCGAATACCGTACTAACAATCGTGAACATTTATCCAATCAGCAACTCAATGATAGTGATTTACTCTTAATTGATTATTTCGATTTGCTACTTATAATCAAATGAACAGCGCCTATGTTAAAATAGAATTTTCCGAACAACAGACCCTCTCATTTTACGATCTCTAGCGGAGACGGATCCTACCGACGACCCGTAACTAACTTGTCAGTGTATTTTGACAAGAAATGATTTCTCGTAGAAGCACTCCGGACTTAAGATTTTTCATTAACCTTTTCGCTCTGGGACTGGTCCATATATGGACCAGCAAAAAAAGCGAACGTAATAGATGTTTATAAGGTCAATTTAATGCACTAAATTGAAGAAAAAAATTGAAAAAAATCCTGGTTACTTATTTGACCTTCAAAATTAACTTTGAAGGGGAGGTAGCAGGTTATTATTAACTTTTTCAGTTAAAATGCGAGGTCAATTTTAAAGAAAAAATCCCCGGAGCGAAAAGGTTAACTTCAATCCAGCTCAATAATCTCGATGTCACTACAACAAACCATTCCGCCGCTTGTAACAATACGCGGAGATCTCTTTAATAATAATCGATATAAAACACAAACCGTCGCACCTGAACTGTACGTGTCAATCTAAAGCAAATTTATCCGGAGTCTACTTATGTTTTCCTCAGTTATTATTATTGTTTTAACAATCTATTTGAATAAACGATTATGTTAATATTTTCATAACAAAATCCGGCTTTAATTAATTCAACCCTTATGGACCTCGTCTAACTAACAAACTACTACTAGTAAATTACACTCAATTAACAATCCGTTCATTCCTCGTTAAATCGCGTGGTTCTGTCCTTGGTAATTGAGACTTGCGTCTTAGACCTAAAAAGGAACCGACGAGTGAGAATACGTTAGACAGAGAAAATCGGGTAACCCCGTTGGGCTGTCTGCGTTGCCGAACTGTCTCGCTCGACCCGCGCATTCCTGACTTCCTTCTTTGTGTCAGTGTGCCGGGATAGACTTCACGTTCGCTTGAATGTGTCAGTGCGTCTGTTGCGTACTACCACTAATGACCGACCGTAACCACAGGCTCAGGACGTAACAGTAAGTATCATTTGACAATCGACGGTGCAAGATTTCTTTCCACATTTTGTCGAAATTAAATTTTGAAATAGTTTGCTTTTCTTCTTCAACAAAATCTGCTGATAATGCAAGCCATTCTTTTTTCAAAGATTCCTCATCGAAATCACCGAGAGTTCTCGCAACGAACGAAACATGTTGGAACGATGTTTCTCTATTATCATCGAATAAGGATATAGATGGT
>NW_018025603.1:0-2390 GCF_002006095.1 Pseudomyrmex gracilis
AATAGTAATTCGAAAATTCTTAGGAATTGTTTGTTTTCTATTGCTTGCTCCGTTTCTTATCACCATTTTGATGTTTTTATATATCTACCGTTGTTGGGTGGAAACTGTGCTAAGAATTCAACTTAAAGACAAATTTGCCGGTCTGTTGGAAGGCTCGGATGCTATTTGGTCCGTCGAAGATGCATCTTTATCCTTGAATACTGTCGTACTAATAGTGAAAAAAACCGCAAGAAGTACAAATACGACCTTCCTGAACGATACGAGAAAATTCTTTAATTACGTATTTAAGACTGCCCCCAAGAGTATCGAAAAACTGTTTTACTATAGGTATCAAAAGTTTGGTTACTTTTATTGGGAGAAATCAAAAGAATTTAATCCAGAAACCGCGATTAGATGGTTGGAGTGTGAAATCAGTAATTGCGATGGATCTTGCGAGAATGTTCACAGTACAACATTTCAAGAAAATCTAGGATTTATATGCAATAGACCGTTGTATAATGATCACAAACCGATGTGGGAAATTCTCATCGGCAGACGTTGTCCAAAATCCAGATCTTACATTAAAGAGGATCCGAGCTTGTCTTCTCAAGACCGCTTTAATACCGATGTAGACGAAATTCCTGTAGTATTCCGCACTCATCATTCTCTTGGTGACGGTAAAGCCTTATTCAATTTGCTTAATGTGATTGTCGACGAGAATATCTCAATTGAACTGTCGACAATAATAGAAGAACCCAAAGACGGCGTCTTGACAGCTAAAGAAAACTATCTTAAGGAGAAAGCAATTTTTCCAAAAAGAAAAATTATTTTACACTTAAAAGAAGTATATAACACAATTAAAGGAATCATGAGAAAAGTAATACTTATATTGTTTTCTCTAGAAATCTTTGTCTCTCAAATTGTTCGTAGTATGGATGGCAAAAGGTCAGTATATCGAAATACGTCAATATTTAAATATCCTAAAACACTTAAATAAAATAATATATTTTTAAATAATAATTATATAAATTTTCAATATGCAAAATATGTAATGTTTAAAATCCAATTTTTACATATGTAAATACTATCTTCATAAAATTGATACTCATCAAATTGTCTGTCGTGATATTTAAATAAAATATTTTAAGTTTTATAACATAATGAATTAATCTTGTAGCACTCTGCATGGTCGGCCTTTAACAGGTGAGAAACTTACATTTTCTCGTTTGGAAAACGATACTGATAAACCGCAGCTTCTGACGAAAATTAAGAAAATAAGACAGTGTACAGGAGCAAAAGTTAATGACATAATATTAACAGCTTTTGCTGCCGGAATAATTAAATATTATTTACGCGTAAGTATAATTAATACTAATGGTGCGAAATGACGCCAAAATGAATTCTTTATATGTACAAATATGAAACAAAGTGTATATTTTTTGCAGATGAAGGAATTAATACCCAACGCAATATCGGTCATCATACCAAGAAGAATCTCTACGCCTAATAACGACTTAGTACTGACCAATGATATTTCGTTTAATATACTTAAATGTTGTCTTGTCAACGCGAACAGAGAAGATGTTTTAACGTCACATAAAAACTTTCGGTTCTTTGAACGTCTTCAGAGAACTACAATAATAAATAACAAAATTAGAAATAGCTTAGAAGCACCGTTAAATTTTTTCCTGGTTAAACATTTAATTGGAATTTTGCCGGTGGAAATTATAAGACCTCTTATTGCAACTGACAGCACAATGGGATTTAGCAATATAAAAGGAATACAAAAAAAAGTTTCTATTCTAAATCATCTTCTAAGCAACATGACGTTCTGGTTACCAAACAAGTATAGTATATCATTATTATCTTTTATCTTAACTTACGTATAAAAAAAAATTAGAAATATTCCAGAGATATTAANAAACCATTCTTATATATAATATATAAGATATATGTACATGTATATATACAAATATTAAAATTTATATTTTTAGAAATACAACCGGATTGTCCTTAAGTGTAGTTACTTACGATGGCAAATTAAATCTGTCTCTATTGGTTGATAAAGCAGTAATAGGAGATATGAAATTAATCAGAGAAATAATAGACGAGACTATATATGAAATANACTCTGCGTATAATGATCTCGCATAACTTTCGGAATCATCGGATTGTTCAGTGAGAACACTTGTGGAAAAAAATAGATAAATAAAAATCTCGATTAAGTTTTGATATTTTACTTTCCTGTGTTGCACAAATAAATCAGTTTTATTTTGTTGTGTGGCAACTTTGAGATAAAGTTTGGTAATAAGTTTCTTTGAAAAGAAAAGAGTAAGAAAGTGGGCCATTGAGCAACGTGATGAACCATCACTATCGTTGCTCAATGACCTGTTTAGGTTGCGGGGCACCAA
>NW_018025604.1:0-2387 GCF_002006095.1 Pseudomyrmex gracilis
CGGAACAGAAAAGTTATTTACTATTTTACAAAATTTGTAATAGTTAGTGAGATATGAATTAATAAATATAAACCAAATGTGAACGTGCGGGGGGCAATGATCGGACTCTATAGGCATGCACGATTATCAGCTCTACTCCTCGCTCGCCACTTGTTGCGTATCGCCGAATAGCGCCCGATCGCAAGAAGCTGAGTTGCACCGCGTTTGTTTGTTTATTCTGCCTCTCGTTGCTAAGACATTTCATAAGAGAAGCCAGTTTTCTTTTCAGCTGATAATCGTGAACGCCTATAGAGTCTGATCATTGCCCCCCGCGCACTCACATTTATTAATTTATATCTCAATAACTATTGCGAATTTTGCAAAATAGTAAAAAAACTTTCCTGTTCAAATTTATGCAAACTACCTATACACATTGGATTGGTTGTTCATTGTTATCCTGTATATTACTTTACTATATTTTATTCTCTTGTGTTTTGTTTATTACGAGATAATGATGGAACGCACCGAATATATCTTTTTAGTGTATAGATAACCAATTCTTGTAGCTTTGTCTTGTAATTACTTTTCTGGTTATTTGCATGTCTTTTTAGATACCAATAGGCCAGTAAAAATCCACTTAAGAAATAAAAAGTATGGCGACGAAAAGATTAGCCACCACAGCTCCTACATATAGGCAACAGCACATGCCGATAAGAAAGCCACAGCACGGCAAGTTTCTCGAAGACAGTCTCGCGCGGCAAGCTCTCGTACCGCACTCCGCCGCCGTGCGGCGCAGGGCAGCGACCGGTCTCGCGCGAGAGAGTTGTGCGCCAGGGCCTTAATAAGAGGCCCAGCGAGCAACAACCGATACACCTCACTCGAGTAGCAAGGCATATTCTGGGAGCGCAGCCAGCTAATTCTGCACCCAGGGTTCCGACAAGCTACTCTATCATACAGCGAGGTATATTACGCCACTCTCGTGGACGACGGCCATCGCCCCCCCCCCCCCGATCACCAGAGAAAGCTATCCGGCAAGAAGAGGTCAGCGCCACCAAGGAGAAGAGGGTCCAGTGGCAATTGCTGCCGTGGCGGCTGGTTCCTGCGGAGCTGCCACACCGCCATCTCACGAGGCCTCCCAGGATCTTCCTAAAGTCCGAGGATCCCAGGATCTGGCGCTTCACTTTGCCACGAGAGGACTGGCTCCACCTACCTAGGCTGCTCTCACCGCTGAGGTCAACTACGGAGCGGGCTACTCAGACTCAGCCTGCAGATCGGACCACCCGGGGGACCAATCCAGCCGTTTACCAGGCATCGAGCCACTCAAGCTACGGTGATCACCAGGGAGCAAAGCAGCCAAGTAGACTCCGACTGGGAGGAGCCGGAAACTAAAGAGCAGTTTACGCAGACCAACGGACCAAGAGAGGAAATCTCGGAGGCGGCTTCGCAGGCCACGGCACGCAAGAGGGCGCGTTCAGTGCCACAGCGAAGCTTTGGGCGAGTCCGCATTACGCGGTGCAAGCCTCACTTGCTGTGGCAGGAAGGACCAGGGGCCGAAGACTAGCCCCGGCGTTCCTACAACCAAACGGCCCTTTTCAGGGCCCATCTAAAAGAAAACATAAAAGCAAATTGTACACGCGCCTTGTAGCGCAAGCATTGTAAATAGGACTTGTAAATATACTCAGTGAAAATACGCCCTAGTGTATTTCTTGGAAGGCAACCTATCATCTCTATCCTCTTCCTATTGCGGCGTTCATACTCATAAACCGCCACAAAAAGTATCGACAGCTAGGGTCATATTGGTTATTATTTGTTGGAAAAATCCATCAGAAAGTCTCAATATCCGTGGTTTATTATCTGTATACAGAACATGATTTCTTTGTTAAGTTTGAAAAATAAGAGAATATAATATTTGATAAATGTTTCTTTTGACTTACCGATATAGTCGCGTACAAACACAATGTTATGCAACATGATTATCCAATTCATCGACCAAACTTTTAACCCATGTATAATCGGTATTGTGTTCGAGTCCACTTTTGTGTTAAATATCACTTTCGTATTTTTGATAACAGAAAAACACATAATAATTTTGTTAATTGTGCTTTCCGGATGTAAAGAGTAGAAGGTGCCATTTCTTCATTTTCTTTCCGTACATTTTGCATACCTACGTATAAATCAAAATAGTTACTACTTATACAATATGTTTATTGTGACATATACAGGGTGTCCGATAATTACTTTAACGTCTCTTGTAGACAGGTAAAAAAAAGTAAAACTGACAAGGGAACCTCGCGAACCCGAAAATTCTGATTTTGATGAAACTTTGCACACATGTAAGGGAGGTCAATAGATGAGTATTGACATTTTCCGTTGCTGCTGAAAAACGGTTTTAAGGGATGAAATCACCC
>NW_018025605.1:0-2386 GCF_002006095.1 Pseudomyrmex gracilis
TATCGTCTGGAGTTTTGAGTTTCCAAACGATAGGAGACCCGTTGGAGTTATTTATTACTATTTATTGAAAAAAAGGGGTTCGCTATGCGTTGGCGTGTCGCGTCGCATGAAAAAGGGGACCGTGGAGTCTCCAGGACGTAACAACTACAACAATTTAAGATATGGTAATGAGCGAATCGCGCCATATTATGATGGTTAACCCAAAGGGAAATTTTATTGTGTTTTATTTTTATTTGTTTTGAAAATTAATATAAAAATCAGCGTAGAGTGTTTTGATTTGTAGCACGGTTCTAAAAAGGTTTGATAAAATTGGTTGTTGCCAAACAGAAAGTTCTCCACGAAAACGAAAGTTTGAGATCCATGACAAAATATAAATAAACAAAGAAAATGATCGAGAAAGTTCTAATAGACAAATCAAGAAAGGAGATGCAAGAAAGTTCCAGGAAGAGGCGCGTAAGAGGGGCAAGGCAACTATAAAAGCGCAAGCAAAACACCGTAGAAGCAGTCAATGACGGAGCGAGTTAAGTAAGCAATCAAGGAGCAAGATCGAAACAACTAAAACTACCGCGATACCGGGCTGACTCAACAAGTCAAATTACAAGTTCCAAATTAGAAACAGTTTGACTGTAGATAGGAGTAAAAAATTATAAAATTTGTGTCTAAATTGCGGCATTACGTTGACTAGAGCGCCGTACTGTGATAAAGTGTAAAGGTGATAAGGATTGGGTCAAATAAAATAAAATTACTAATATCATTAGTCAGAGTAATATTTTATTAAACATTTGCATCCAAAATCTGTAATTGCACGCATTATCAAGGTCGGATGACCTGATTGGTCAGTACACACCGCGTATCAACGACTGGAAGCTGAGTAATCCGTACTAGCCAATAGGCAGAGCGGGGAATTGGCACAAACGGATTCGATTGGTTACACTCCTAAGAGGATATATCGATAACAGCAAGACGGATTTGTCATGGCTGGCGGGTAAAATGTATCGCGCCGATAAGAGGTAAGTAGTGCGAGTTTGACAATAAGCGGAAAAGTAAAGCCGGGTTAATTAGTTACTCGCTGATAGTTATACAAAGAACCAGGCAGGACTTAGTGCTCAAGCTACGAGTAACACCGAATCAGGCGTGATATCACAATTTGACTCAAGTAAGTCAATAAACTTCAAACCTTGTCGGGGCGTAGGAATAAACCGACTGGCGACCGTAAGAAAATAATTGGAATAGAAGAACAGGCCGCGCGCGGCTGCACCCGAGTGCAACTCTGGTCACACTGGTCTAGTTTCCACCAAAACCTTCAATTCGGTTTCACTCTGGTACGGATTAAATTTAGTGTTCCGTTTCCATTGGAAGTAGAGTACTTATAGATCAAAGCGGAAGCGAAATCAGCGCAATTTGACAGGTTTCCATCGACTTAAATTTGATTCTACGTCGCATTAGATGTGAATTAATGCTTCGGTGGAAACTAGACCACTGCGACCTGCGTTTGCGTCTTGTGTAAAATGGCCTTAAGATCAGCGAATATACCTAGCGAAAGCAGTCCTAGACAATTTGAGTCACGTGACGTTTTGCTGCCGCAGCGTGCTGTTGTATAAAAAGGTACTTATACGCATGACGCAGGCATGATCTACATCACTAAGCGTTCACTGATCATTCGCTCAACCGCTCTTCAACTGTGACTTGGAAGCTGCTAAACGCGACAATTTTCTACTCAATTTCAACCTAGTATATTGTTTACTGTCAATGTGCATAAGCTGAAGATGTGCGAGGCAATGGGAAACAATATTGGTAAGTACTAAATCAATTTATTTTTCTACATAACTAAACATAAAAAAGTAAAATGTGATCTAAATAAATAAATGTGAAAACATCAAAAATATAAAATCATTCGAAAAGCCAAAGCGTCAGGCTACCTTTATATGCGATGTAATTTGCGTAAACGTAACTTGCGCTGCACGTCAGTCAATCAAATCGTCTCACCTACTATACGCAACTCCAACTTGTTATTTTATTAACGCATGTTACATTATTTTTGATACGCAAAATCCAGATTTTTACGTAAATTGATAATGCATATGTAGTAGTGATGTGTATGTCGGATGATTACTACGTAACAATTGTTTTTACTCAAACGATTAGAAGAAATGGTGACAACGTGCCGGCATTATTACAGTATAGAGTCCCTGTAGTATGAGTCTGGACACAGTTAGGAATTTGACAAAACATGGCGTCGTAAACAGAACGATGAAGAACGATCGAGTCACGTTACGAGTTCATTTCAGTAAGCATTGTAAAGGAAAATACATGTAAGTATAGTATAAACTTTTTTTAAACTATAAAAACATCACAAAAATAAATGAGATAAATAAGTTATAATATA
>NW_018025606.1:0-2325 GCF_002006095.1 Pseudomyrmex gracilis
GAAATCATTTTCCCAAGAGAAACTAGAAATATATAATCATATAAGATTATATGTTATTAGATTGCGCCAAATTTCGGATCTGATTTTACATGATCATATAAAATCAGATTCAAAATTTGTCACGATTTGATCACATATATATAATCTTATATAATGACATGTTTATATTTTTTCTCGGAATATTATATTCATATAATGTTATATCAATTAAATATTTTAATTATAATTATACATCTTTAAAATGTAGTTTTTTTGTAATTTACCAAATAAAAATATATAAAAATGAACACTAATAATATCAAAAGATAGAGAGAAAGCAAAAAGAAACTAATAATATTCTTTATATATGAAATGTTTTTTAATAAACTTATTGATCACAATTAATAATCATAATAATATGTAACTAATAATGTGTAATGCATCTTGAGGTGTTATTAGTAAGGTTTTATTATTATTAATAATATTGATAATAATTATTATTATCAATAACATATGTACTTTTTCTAAGACTGTAAAGCTTGAAAACGCATTTCACGCTGTCATATGTAACGAGCGCGCAACGTGAACGTGCTTCGTGTTTCGCCTTACAGCCGGCTTGGTGGAAAAGAGACGGAACATAATATGTTTGCACTCTTCTACGAGCACACACGGACAGCGGTTCGCTTGTGTGCGTATCCCCACCACTTCAGTACTCTCGGTGCTGGCCGGCTCGAGCCGTACGACGAAAGACACAGCGCGATTAGGCCGTCTCTCTTTAAAAGAAGAACGGACTAACTCAACCACTTGAGGGCGCCACTTCCCGGGCAGAGACCCCAGTGCTGACTTCGGATCTCGCTCCAATACCCTCTTGAGGTATTACCCTCACGTCCCTGCGGGCGCGGGGGAGCGGAGATAGTTCTATCTCACTCCAATTGAAGAAATGGCAACGTCGCTCTTTCTTATACTAATCATAAAATCGCTCGTTTCCTGTGTTATTAATTATTACTGAAACACTGTATGGTATAGGCGTCTGATTTTTCACACACATTTTCTTTATAATTTAAAGAAGCTGTAGTAATATTTTTAGACAAATCTGAAAATTTGAACTCTAGATATTTAGGTAAATGCACGTGCATTCTTCCTATCACTTCCATGTTAAATCATGCGAAATTGGTTTTTGATTTTCTCAAAAACTGTAAGGTAAAAAAATCTGAAAAAATTCAGGAGTTCATAGATCAAGTTTTTAAACATTGTGTAAAAGTTTAAATTAAATCTGAAATCTAGAAAACAATCAAGGATAATACCTTAAGCTCGTTGAATATTCAAATAAAAGGAGATAAAGAATTGGCAATAACAAGCTAAGACCAGATGTTCGGGTACAATTCTTTCTTAATTCAAAAATTTAAAACAAATTTTTTTTATTTGGCGTTTTGATCTACTGTAGGATCTTCTCCAGTGTTTTAATAAAAACTTACAAAAAAATCATGATCTATTCAAGATCATAAAAGATAAATAACGGATAAGAAAAGATATGCTACATAGAAGATATTTATGTTTGTTACAAAATAAAAGTTTTACATCTTTGAATTACAAAAGAATTATATCCGAACATCTGGTTAGCTTGTAATTGCCAATTCCTTATCTTTTTTTTTTTAATAATAGTTTTTTGAATTTATTACATTATTTGATATCTAATAACATAAATAAACTCACATTTAATAATGACATAAACACAAATAAACATTATAGAATATTTTTTAATATAAAAACACGCAATATTAAAATACTTTAAGGTTTTTGCAGTCTTTTTATAATTTAAAAATAAATTAAGTAATTTGTTTTTGTCGTATATATGTAGTAAAAAATATATGCGCATACATACATATGTAATAATACGTACATATGTAATAAATAATAAAAATACTTAGTGCACTGTGAGAATAGGAAACATACGAAACAAAATATTACAACTTTTTCTTAAACTATTAAACTTTTTCTCTATTCAACTATTAAACTTATTTTAGGAGTATCATTAACAGAACACTTTAATTAATATATTTTACGTCCATATTTGTTTTTTGAATATGTTAAATTATTATAAATATGTATATTATATATATATGTATATATTATGTATATTATATATATACATATATATAATATACAGTTCAATTATTTACTCTATATTATATATACTATATTTACTATATTATATATATACTATATTTACTATATTATACAGAGTGTCCCATAATGATTAGTAAACCTTGAAGGGGGTGATAGAGAGTGAAATTTTGAGCTACAAGTTCCTGTTCTACTTTTGGCTCGGACTATTATTTATCGAGA
>NW_018025607.1:0-2337 GCF_002006095.1 Pseudomyrmex gracilis
AGCATATCATTTACTAGTAGTCATGTTAATATTAGTTTTGATTTAGTTAACAAATTAAGAGGTTCCACAATGCGACAAGGTCATGTACTTGTGTCGTTAGATGTAATTTTACTTTTTACGAATATTCCTATTAATCTAGCTATAAAAAGTATTAAGGTTAGATAAAAATATATCAGAAAAATCACAAACATTCCTTAAAATGAATTTATAGAAGCTAGTTATTTTGTATTGACATTCACATTTTTTTATATGATAATGTAATTTATAAACAAACGTTCGGAATGACTATGGGTTCTTCATTATTTTCAATTATTGCAGATATTGTGATGCAAGATCAGGAGAAATCAGTTTTACTTAATTAAATAACAATCCGTCTTTTTATTTCAAATAATATTTTATTAACACTTTGATTATTTATTATCATTAGTAAACATGTTTAACAATTATAATAATAGATTACAATTTGCAATTAAAATGCAAAACAACAATTTGTTAAGTTTCTTAGAAGTTAAGTTTCTAAATTTGAATGAGAAATTATGTTTTGAGTAGTACCATAATTTACTTGTTCGGGTAGATATTTCAACTTTTCTTTGTTTCATCCGAAATCACAAAACATTAGTACTATATTTAGCATGGTGAATAGAATAATGTTAATATATGACTTTTGTTTTCAAGAGAATAATTTTAAATTTATGATTGATGTGGTAATTAAAAATGATTATCCTTTACATTATATTTCTAAGACTATAAGAAACAAAATCAAGTTTTTACTTATTGGTAACTTAAATTTAAATTCTGTCACTAATTCTACTCTATTATCAGGTGATAATGTAAAAAATGTCACTTATTTTGTTGTTCCTTAGTTNATTGGTTTAAAATTCTTTCAGTAAGTTTTTTAAAAACTTTAATGAAACATCCTTGGCGTTTTGAAGTTTGAATAAATTAATCAAGTGTATAAGTGTTACAAAAGACGTTACAGCGCATAATCAAAATAAAAATGTAGTGTACCAAATCAATTGTAACAAACGCAATATGTCTTATGTTGGACAAACAACGAGAATGTTAAAAACAAGAATTAATGAGCATAGTAATCAGATTAACAGAATTTAAATGTTGCTTCTGTTGTTACCAAACATCGATTGGTAACTTTATCATAATTTTATTTGGAACAATGGTAAAATTCTAGATACTGAACAATTTTTTTATAAGCAATTTATTTCAAAACTGCTCAACATTACATTGCAAGATAATCTCATTAATGTAATGTCGGATACAGATATAAAACCTTATTTCTTTTTTTTGGAATTGTTCAAATCAAAAGTTTAAACCGTTGCTTTTGAATGGTTTCTTGTAAACCTGTTTCTCTGTTTTGTCATTGTAAATAACAGCTTCAATGAATTGATATAAGTGGGGATGTCTCTATATATATTTACATTCTAAGGAAAACACGTCAGTACACAGTTTCTTTCTTTTATTCATCTTTATAGAAGTTAGTGGTTGTTTCAACTGTGTTTTTATTAATGCTGAGATTTCACGTGTTTTTTATTTTGCGTAAGTTTTTTTATTGTGTTTGAATTCTGTTGTTTGCTTTACGAAAAAGCTTTGCGCTCATTTATAGTAAACTTTTTTTAGCTTAATTTGTTTCACTAAACAAGGCCCTAACCCATGGTCCACAACGTCTTTTGTGTTTATTAATAAAAAAAATACTGCTTTTCATACACTAACACCTTGTATTTACTGCTCATATTGGACCTGTGATTTAGTTTTTGACAATTTCACGAGCGTAAGGATTTATTTTATTATTCAATATTTTAATGTTTATTATTTTGATATAAATTACTATTTTTAATTAAGATTAAAAATGTAAAAAAAAATCAAAGGAACTTACTTAACATTAAACATTATATTTTAATAGAATATCTTATACAAGATACAATTTACTACACTTATAATTATAAATAATTTATGTAAAACTCATTCAAAGCATTTGCAAAAATATAATTAATATAATATCTTATATTATATACTGTAAATATTTAGTACTAATTTATAATAAAAATTAGTCACAGATAATAATGTTTAATTAATAATAATAAAAAAAAAGTATAATGCTATTAATATATAAAAAATAAAAATAAAAAAAAAATATTATTTATTTTATTGAATGAGTAAATAAATATTCTAGTAAATTACTTATGCAAGGTATTAGATTAGATAAAATATGAATTAAATTTCTACTCAAGAAGTAGGTTTGTAATTATAATATAGATAAAAATTAAGGGTTAATACTAATGGTATACTTAATATTTTTATTACTATGTTTATATGTAAGTATGT
>NW_018025608.1:0-2380 GCF_002006095.1 Pseudomyrmex gracilis
CTTTACTTACCTCCTTTCCTCTCAACACAGTTCTTATTCTCTTTTTCATATTCTCCCATTCCTCTTCAACTCCCCTTTTCTCATGCCCCATCTCCTTCTGCATCTTCTCTATCCATTTTCTTTTCCCTTCTTTCGTCTATATTATCCTTTTTATTCATTCCTTCCTTCTGCCCTTTTCTCTGTTACCAATCCTCCCCTCTTTTCCACTTTTGATCCAGATCACCACTGGATGATAATCCGAATCCACTTGATCCCCTATTTCCATTTTCTCCACAAATTCTTTCGTGCTTGCTTCTTCTATCATATAGTCAATCACTGACTCCCCTCTTCCACCCGTGTAAGTCCATTCCTCCTCCTCATCTCCTTTTGTGCCCTCGTTCCAAATTACCCAGCCCAGTTTCTCAATCCTCTCCAACAATAATCTTTCCTCCGCGTTCACTTTCTTATCCTTCGACCTCCTCCTCCATTCCTCCTCCTCCTCTCCCTCTCCCTTCACTTCACCACCTTTTCCCCTGTCCTCGCGTTAAAATCTCCCCCCACTATTGTCCTCTCTATTTCATTCTTTCTCTCCATCCACCCTCTTAACTCCTCTAGTTTTTCCCCTATCCCCTTATTTATATACACCCCCACGATCCTCCATCACTCACCCCCTACCCTCACCCTTCTCACCATTAATCCATCTCTTCCTTCCCATCCCTTCTCCTCTCTTGCCTCCAGACCCTTCCTTATTCCCAGCAACATCCCCCCCATAGCCCTACCTTTCTTATTTTTCTACTCGCCCACTGCACCTCCCAAATAAAATTTTTTGGTAGTCTCCAAGCAATCCCGTCCCACCCTTTTTTGTCCACCCAAGTTTCTGTGTCAAAATCATCACGTCCCAACTCTTCAACCCACTCCAAAAATTTTTATCTTTCCCCTTAAGCCCAGCCACATTCCAAAACACCTTCACACTCTCATCTTTCCTTTCATCCTCCTCTTTTCCATCTGTTGTTCCCCCCTTCTCCTCCCCTGATTTTCCTACCCATATCTTCCTCTCTCCCTCCCCCAACCCTTCCCCCGCTTTCTTCTCCTTCTCTCCCTGCTCCCCTCTCCTTATTATTTTAACCAAACCCCTTTTCTCCTCGTCCCATCTCTACCAAATTCTCTCCATCTTTATCCTATTGTCCTCCACCCAGACATTTTTCCCCTTCCTCCTCTCCCTCGCCGCAATTACCCCTAATTTTTTTCTTACCTCCCTCTCTTTTCATGATAAATCCTCTTCGATCCACATTTTCCTCCCCTTTAATCTCTTCTTCTTATCCCACACTTGCTTCTTATCTTTCTCCCTCTCCAACCTTAACCACACCATTTCTCCTCTATCCTCCCTTCCCGTGGTTATCCTTCTCATTTCGCCTATCTTCACTTCCGCTTCTATCTCTTTTAAAAGCTTTTCCACTCCCCATCTCCAGTCACCTTTTTCCCTTTGAACTCCTTTTATTATAACATTCCTCCTCCTTCGCTCTTCCTTCTCTTTTCTCTCTATATTCTCTTCTACCATTTTCAATCTTTCTCTTCCCATTTGCTCCCTACGTCTACCTCTCTTTTCCCCTCATTTTTCCTTTCCTCTCTCCCCTCTTTTTCTTCCAGCCTTTCCTCCAACTCTCTCATTTTTTCCTTCATTTTCTCCCCCTCCATTCTTAATATCTTTTCCCTCCTTTTCCATTCCTCCAGCTCCCTCTCCATACTCTTCACCTCTCTCTTCTCCATATACACCCCCATTTCTCTTCTTGTCTTTTTCAACTCTTGCCATATCCCATTTTTTTCTTCCTTCTCCTCCCCTTCCATTTCTTCTTCTTTTCCTCCTACCTCTTTCCCACTCGGCTACTTCGCCGTCTTCCTGCTTTTAGCGAACAGCCATTCCCCCTCGCTCTCCTTTCCCTCCTCACCATCCCTTTTCCTCTTCACCCACATATCTAATGGAGAACTCTCACTTCCCGATCTCCCTCTCCTCCATCCCTCTATTTCCTTCACCTTCTTCCCTATCGCTTTTCCGCTTCCCTCTGCCATTCCTCTCTTTCTATACCCACCTTAAGGCTTAAGTTTTTCCGCCTTAAGGTTGTCCCCAAGAAATCGCTAGGGCTCTACATCTTCTGCTCCTTCTACACTCTCTGCACCTTTAACTCACCACCTTCCTTTCCTTTTGCCAACCTAACCTCCCAGTTTCCTGCCACCCTTTAACCTTCCTTATCACCCTCCCCCTGCTTCGCTCACCTCCACCTATACACCCACACCTTCCAACCACACTTTTACCCACTCACACACACCACACGCTCCAACCACTGGCCAAATTCGACACAAAAAAAACCAAAAACACACTCTCTGTTAGCCACAATCGCTCGCT
>NW_018025609.1:0-2377 GCF_002006095.1 Pseudomyrmex gracilis
AAATGCTTAATTATTTTATTTAAAATAATCTTATTTTTTGTAACACGTACTTTTTTATTTTTTATTTCTGTCAACAGTGATATTACAGATTGTTCTCCTTTAGTTTTGTAACTTTCAAATAATTCTTCGTACGTAAGTTCTGATGCTGCAAGCTTTCTTATCATGTAATGCGTAAGATCTTTCAATACTGAATAAGATTGCATTCTTATATTAACTTTATTATCATTAATTGATTTGTTTATTGCTGCAGCAAATAATATTCCATTTTTAAAGAAATCGTCGACTGTGAGGATTGTGCACATACATGTATTTATTAATTTCTCTAAAACAATAACATCATATGATGCCTCATGAAAATTTTTATTTGATAGAGTACTTATTGGCAATAAATCTTCTGCTAATTTGGTAAGTGTTAACATTCCTTTCCCTTTACGATCTGGAAATGTTTTTTTAAAGAATTTTAACGTGTCATAAAATCCGTAAATAATTTTGTTAAATTCATTTATTAAAGAATATTTCTTCATCTCTCTAATTAAATAGAACATGTCAAATGATAGATTANGAGCAACTAGAATACAGCCACTAGTACATTGTGTTAAAAATACATGAAATGATTTTAGTGCATCGTGCATTGAGACTGTTGCTACTTGTTTTCCTTGAAATAATAGCATTCCGTCTATATTTTGCAATCCATTTACTTCAGTGGCTTCCTTCTCTATAGGTTGTGTAGGTTGTATATATATAGAAAATATGTTTGTATCTATTTTAGCTGCAATTTGAAGTATATCGGCATTTTTTTTGCGACCGGACGTTTCGATATCAAAACAAACTGGTTTGCAATTATTAATTAATAAATTTTCAGATTCAGTAATAGGAATGAAAGTATTTGCTGTATTATTCTCAAAATTTATTGTATGATTTTCAAAAGAAATGTTACTTTTATAAGTAATTCCTTCTTTATTTTCTAATCTTTGTCTTGCGTTTTCCCTGTTTATACCTAGTTCCACTCTACGTTTCTTTGCTTCTATTGTTTTTGATTTTACAGATCTAGCTAATCTATACTTATCTATGTTANAGAAATAATCTTTGCTGTTGTTGTAAACATAAAGTCCAAGTCTATTTTTTATATTTTGTACATAACTATAACCTTCATTTTTTATTAAAACAGCAGACGCAACTCGAAAATCTGCACAATTGCTTGTGCTGTAGCTCTTATTTTTTGGTAACTGACAAGAAATAATACTATTTAAACTTTCATTCCTATTACTGGACACTGGAACGGAGTATTTTGATGCATTATTAGCGTATATAGAAAATATGTTTTTTAATTCTTTATACAAGTNTTCGTTTTGAATATTGAACTTTTGTGTAATCTTTTCAATATTGTTATTAGATTTGGTCTTACACCATAATCCACAGTTTTCGTGAATGTTATATAAATGATCAGGTATGTTTCGAACTGCTGCTGATAGATTATTAGCATCTTGTTTGCACTGAAAAAGTGCATACGAAAAACATTTCTTTATATGTTGAATAATGCCTTTCTTATTTAATTCTTTGAATCTTGGCTTAATTTTATATATCTTTTTTGACAGATTTTTTTTAACATGATTTATGTCTGCCAACTTATACATATTTTTTGTATTGTTTTTCTGCAAATTTTCACGGTTTATAGCAGCCATGGTTGTGCTGTCTTCATCGCCAATTAAAATTTTTACATTAAGTCCAGTTTCTTTCAATACATTACTGTGATTTATCAATTCTAGTCCAACGTCTGCTTCCATTGCCTTAGCACTGCCTGAGAAGTTTTTCCTGCAGTCATGGTCTGTCTTCTCATGTCCTTTATCACACATGCGACATTTTCTATTTCGTGTACGGTAATCCAAGATTTTTCCGGATAAAAATCCAATTATCGCACCATATNCATTAAGGCTGTCGTAACTTTTGCCGTTACCTCGCTTACTCCATCCCATGTCAAATGATACAATAATATTTACGACATTTCCAATCATCTTATTGAATGTTTTTGTGAAGTCGTTATTATTATTTATATCTAAAGTTTTTTCAAACATGACCATCTCATTAACAAACTCTTCTCGAATTTGTGGTGGTCTGTTGCAAATCATATAAATAAATGTTCTCATTATACTTTTTTATGACGGACAACAATTTTTCAATGTATAATTTCCAAATCAATGATTTTTATGATGAATTTCATTATATAACTTTAAAATCAATTAAAATGTAAAAGTTATTACAAAAGTCCAATATCTTACAATTCCTTATGCAATTCTTTTATTTTTGTCAATACTAATTCTCTCTCCTCTATAGCAGAATCTATACAGCTACACTTTGCTGCTTCCTCAATAACAGGTCC
>NW_018025610.1:0-2373 GCF_002006095.1 Pseudomyrmex gracilis
CGCAATAGTCTCATGTATGTGCCAACAGAGTTGTTGCGTTTTTTGTCTCTATGTGCTAACAGTTTTGGCAGCACCAAAGCATGTTTCCGTACTGTAGCGTTTCTGCACACAGTTTCTGTTGCCAAGGTCTGCGTAGTCAGAAATTGTTTGCTGGGAAGCGTTGTTGAAAAAAGATGAAGCCCATAGACGTATAATATATAGACTGCGCATTTGGCTGAAAAGATGTCTTCAACGTTGAGAGAGAGACAACGTACTTTGAATAGTAACTCTTCCTCTGTCTATCATTTACCTCACTACTTTGTTAGACAAAGATGAGGCTACTATTCAACACCAGCTGTCTCTCTCTCAACGTTGAAGACATTTTCTTAACATGGCAAAGGTAAGGAACGCGCAGTCTATATATTATACGTCTATAATGAAGCCTAGTCGCCATGTGTTTATATGGGCCACTAGTACCGCTTCACTCCCCGCGCCTATACTATCCCTTAATGCTCCCTCCTTTACCTCCGTGGGCCATGTCTATATGCTAACCATAGAGAGAGCCACGCAAAGAGGATCGACAAAGAGAGATATATTTTGATATATTTTGTCTCAACTGTGGTTCCCCCACTCCGTGTTCTCTGTTATTCTCTTCTATAAGAAGTGGCCACAATTGAAACAAAAAAATATATCTCTCTTTGTCGATCCTCCTTGCGCTCGCATGGCCTCTCCATGAGTATAAGTTCTATAGTAATCTCTGACAATAGGTAGAGTCCATATATATAATACTTCTATATTGCTAGTACGGTGCCGACCTGAAGCTCAAATGTTACGGTGCAGACAATATAGTAGCCTCTCTCTCGCGCAAGGTCCAGCTGCTTTGTGCGCATGCGGTGAACATTCAAGCACGCTTGGGCATTTTTCTTTCTCGCGTTATTTCTGTCTCACTTTCCAATGCTTTGTCTCGCTCGCACTCACTTGGTAGATGCGCCTGCGCATAATGACGCTCGACTATCTATGCCCATATTTGGACTTCGTGCGTCTCCCTTTCTCGGGCCTCGTGCCTCTCATTGCAAAGATACGCGACTAGCCACGGCTGGTAGAGTCAGAGAGAAGCCTGAGAGCGGCCATGCTATTGTAGTTTCTTACGACGGTTTCAGCCGCTGGTTTTAGCTGTATTTCCACAAAAGTGGAACTCAAAGGCCGTTCTACATTAAACGCAAGTATCAGATCTCGTGGAATTGACCAATTGCAGAGTCAAATCAGCCAATCGACCAACGTGATTGATCAGTTCTACGAGACCTGCGACTTGAGTTTCATGGAGAACGGCCTTTGAGTTCCACTTTTGTGGAAATACGGCTAAAACCAGCGGTTGAAACCGTCGTAAGAAACTACAATGGCATGGCCGTTCTCAGGCTTTTCTCTGGTAGAGTTGATTGCATCAGCCGTATTGGTTGGA
Source organism: Pseudomyrmex gracilis (assembly GCF_002006095.1). Taxonomy (NCBI): domain Eukaryota; kingdom Metazoa; phylum Arthropoda; class Insecta; order Hymenoptera; family Formicidae; genus Pseudomyrmex; species Pseudomyrmex gracilis. The sequence continues at coordinate 1,439 of NW_018025610.1, forward strand.
TGTGCGTAGTTACGCTGTGAATATTTTTGGACAATTGTTGGTGTTTTACACCACATTTTCGGCGTTTTACAACACTTTCCTTATTATTATCAGTTAAGTTAAACAAATATACAACTTCGTGGCTTGGCGTCAGGAACCCAATCCACGGTTTTAAACCTATCATCAAAAAAACGTAGAATAGCGTATGGACTAGCTTTACAGGTCCATTGAGCCAAAAGAGCACTAAACCAAACCAAACCTCAGAGTTTTTTCTCTAGTTCAGTCATAGACTTATATAATAGACGGAACATTTATATGACGAAGTTGAAGACAACATTAAAGGACAGAGATAGTGCTGGAGTAGTTGTCTCTCTCCCTTACAATGAAAGTGGTGAGGGACCAATCACCTTAAGCGCACAGACATATAAGTCTATGCTTAGGCGTAAAAGGCCATTACTTTTGACTTGTGTACTCGAGAGATTATAAAGGTTCGAGTCTTGTATGGATATAATTTTTTTATTATTTTATTTATGTTTTTAAAGAGAAACAACAACAATTGATTACACTAAAGCATAAATTGATAGTTTTACTGTACTTACCGATGGAAAGAACCATCATTTTGAACACCATATTCAGATTTACAAATACAGCAAGACCGCACCATCATTAATTATAATATTACTTTTTAACTTTTTATTAAACCGATTTATAACAGCGCCTGCCAAGTCTCTCAACAAAGCTGTGTTCCGTTTCACGCATATGCGCGCATTTATCTATACTATACGTGACGTGTACAGTCGGCGTCAATAGGTTTGTTTTACTTGCATACACGAAAAGTGTAAAATGTACACCCTACCATTTTAATACACTACACTTTTTGGAAGTGGGGGAAACATCGTGTAAAGTGTATGCTTTTCAAGAAAAACGCCAGAGTGTAACAAAAGTGTACTACAGTC
>NW_018025611.1:0-2373 GCF_002006095.1 Pseudomyrmex gracilis
CCTTAGTATCACATGTCTTATCGAAACCTAACACTAGTGTAACGCTTAAACAAAATACAACTTAAACATTATTATCCTACTTGCAGGATTTTTTGGAAAGATTTAAAATAACAGTTTTTTAACAAAACTAGCTTGAAGACCTATACTACGTAGACTATGTAAAATACTAACAATACATATAAACTTTGTGTGATTTAAACAGTACAAGTGTAACACTTAATCAGTCTACAGGCGGTTTCACCCATGGTTTAATGCGATCTGGCGAGAGTACAGAGTTATAGGGTCTCGCAGTTACATTGAACCCTGGGATATCTTGAATAACATACCTGTTATTATTTAGGATCTTAGCAACTTGATAAGGTCCTTTGTACACCGGTTTCAATTTCTTATCTTCACCGGGTTTGATTAATGTGTCCCTGATCAGGACATACTCTCCTACTTTGTACCTTGAAGGCGTTTTATGGCGCTTGTCATAATAAATTTTATTATAAGTTTTAATTTTATTAATTGCTTCCAGAGCAATCTCGCGACTTGTATCTCTATCTCTAACCAGATCTATATCAATTTTGGCAAGATTGGTTAAGTGATCCCTTAAGTCAACATCTGGGTGAGATCTTTGTTCACAACCAAAAAGCAATTTGGAAGGAGTAGACTTAATTGTAGTGTGATACGTATTATTAATCACGTATTGTACTATCGTTAAATGACTAGACCAAGAGGATTGATCTTCCACCACCTTTCTAAGGGATGACTTTAAAAATCTGTTTACTCGCTCTATTAAACCGTTCGCCCAAGGCGCGGCCACAGCGACAAGTCTGTGCTCAACGTTTCGCTCTCGCAGAAATTCTGTGAATTCACGAGAAGTGAAAGCGGTCCCTCGGTCTGTCACGACCGCTCGAGGAACTCCAAACATGTTGAAAATACTTTGGAAATGTTTTATGGTTTCTTTGGAACTAGTTGATTTAACTGCCGTTAGCCACGTAAATCTAGTGAACGCGTCTATAACTAGTAAAATATGTTTAAAACCTTCTGGGGTTTCTGATAACGGACCAAAATGATCGGCATGTAAAATTTGGAAAGGTAAACTCGGACTATCAGTGATCTGGAGATCACCTTCTCTTGAATTCGCAGACGAGTTAGAAATTAAACATGTTAAACAATTATCGATATAATTCCTGACTTTTTTATGCATTGCTGGAAACCAGTAGTTCGTTTGAATTCCGAGTAATGTTTTCCTACACCCGCAATGAGCCATGTCATCATGGTACACTCGAATAATATTATTTACCATGGACTCCGGCACCACAAAACGAGGTCTATCTGGTCCCTTTCTATAGACAAGTCCTTCTACCAATTCGTATTTGTTGTGATCTGATTCTCCTAGCTGCTGGGCTATTGTTTTAACGTTAGCGTCTTGCAGCTGCCTATACTGAAGTTCTTTTTCCAACGGCAGGGATTCGACAAAAGCGACTACCCTACTTAGAGCATCCACGTGTGCCATCTTCCGTCCTTCCCTATGTATCATCTTAAAGTGATAATTTTGTAGACGTAAGGTCCATCGGGAAACTCGGGGGTTCAGATGCGCCTTGTTTATCGCATAAACTAAAGCGTGACAATCCGTTACAACAGTGAACGACAGACCATATAAATAAATATGGAACCTTTCCACTGATTTGACGACAGCTAACATCTCTAATTTGTAACTGTGGTAATTAGCCTCAGCTTTATTAGTTGCTTGGGTGTAATAGGCAATTGGAGCCCACGAACCGGAGGGTTGTTTCTGTAAGAGAATCGCTGCTAGCGCAACCGAGCTAGCATCGGTGTGTAACTCAGTTTCCAACGAGGGGTTGTATAGACGCAAAACCGGGTACGAGACCAATTCGTTTTTAAGGATTTCAAACGCGTCCATGCAACTTTGATCAAAATTAAAAACAACGTTTTTATGTAACAACTTACGCAGAGGTCTAGCTTTTTCAGAATACCCCTGAATAAACTTCCGAAAGAAATTTGTTAACCCTAAGAACCTTTGAACTTCCACTGTCTTTTTCGGTACGGGAAAGTTTTTAACAATTTGAACGTGTCGATCACTTAAAGTAATGCCCTTTGGAGAAATTACGTAGCCAAGATACTCAATTCGAGATCGTAGAAAAAGACATTTCTTGTAATTGAGAGTAAAATCATACTGCTTAAGTACTGACATTACTTGCTTGAGAACATCTAAATTTTCTTCTATTGTGTTAGTGGGTATGAGAATATCGTCAATATAGACAATAACCTTATCATCTCTTAACCAGGGTTGCATTATTTGAACTAGTCTCTTTTGGAATTCTGCTGGAGACTCGGAAAAACCGAAAGGCAATCTGGTATACTCGA
>NW_018025612.1:0-2372 GCF_002006095.1 Pseudomyrmex gracilis
GTAATAAATGTTTATATCTACGTTTTTTAGCATAAAAAATAATAATAATTAAAATAATTGAAATAATTCTACATGTTATAGTATAAAACAATGTTTCAATAAAAATATAAATAAATACAAATATATAAAAATTAATACAAAACTATTTACAAAAAAACCATTGTTGTGTATTTCCAAAAAGAATATAGATAGAACAGAACAGGTAAAAGCTTAGATAGAAAGGATAGAAGTAGAAAAGATAGATGGAATAAGAAGATAGAAAAGAAGGAGAAACAGATAAGGAAAGAACAAATAAAGTAGATAAAAAAATTGAAAAAATATCCCGGACAGCACAAACTTTCAAATGACATCTTAAAAACATTCGAAGTGCGTCCTTAAAAATAGCACATTTTCCGGATGTCTTTAGGATATATTTTGCAGGTCTATGCTGTCTGGGATAAGAAAAAGAATACAACATAAAAAAAGACGCGCAATACATAGAGAGTGTTATAATTATTTTAAAGTCACTTTACACGAGTTACAATTGACAACAGAACTCAAAACAAAAATATTTAAGAAATTAAAATGCATCTATAAATAAATAAATAAATAAATTTATTTATTTATATATATAAGTAAACAAGTAAGTATATGTACATATATATACAGGGTATAAAATGTATCGATACCGCGAAAAATCTTGAAAACTAAGCATGTTACAAAGAAGTGTTTCAGATAAATATGTAGAGTTTTAAAGGATCTATTTATACTAATTTTATCAGTTTGAATGACATTCCCAAAGTCAGGACAAGGTCACCTTGAATTTTTTTAAATGGACCAATCTACTTTTTATTGCAAATTCTTAAAGCTTAATTTAAGAGTTTTTCAAGACACTATAATAGTTTATTTTAATTAAGTACTTTTTGACGTATGAGGGTTGAATTAGAGTATCGCCGGTATTAACATTATTTATTGACGTTATCATTTATTTCAAATGTTGCTTTATCTAAAATAACTATGTTGAATAGGAAAGTAAGTTCTCTGCATTATTTGCTCACAGAATTCGTTTTGATCAAAATCATCTTCGTAGAAAAAGTTCCAGCGCGATATTCTAATATTCAACTTTCATAACAAAAACTGCTTAATGAAAATAATCTTCATTATAATGTTTTGGAAAGCTCTTGAATTAAGCTATAAGAATCTGCAATTAAAAGTAGAGTATTCTATTTAAAAAAATCAATGTGTTCTTGATTTGACCTTAGTAGCGCTTTCCAAAATCACATTGATACAATTGATAAATAGATTCTTTTAAGCCCAACAATTTTTATCTGAAACCTTTTTTCATAAAATGTCTAGTTTTCAAGATTTTTTGCGATACCGATACTTGTTATCTACCCTGTATAAAAAATATAATGCCTTAGAAAAGAATGTTTTTATTATTTTAAACATAAAGTTAATTTAGTGCTTTTTTACATATTTGAGGATATATTGTACTTTGTCGAAAACAAGTGGTCTTCGCTCTCGTTTTGAAATGGACGCCAACATTTTATTTACTACTGATTTTAGCAGAAGCATTCAGTCAAGACAAGTGAACTGAATAGCAAGAATTATTTATTCTTTTTGTGTGCTTGAAGAAACGATATCACAGAAAATTTAGACTTTGCTCTCTTTTTGAAATAGATATTTATGTTTCATCATTATTTGACTTCAGAAACTGCATGAAATCAANTAAATTGAACAGCAAGAATAGTATAAACACATTCATGCTAAATTATAATCATCAATTTGTTTATCATTGTTTTGACATGAAGCAACAATCATTACATCAATATTAAATTTGTAGACGATTTGTATATGACGATATACTTATATACAATTGTCAGTACTACGTAGAAATGTGTGATGTTTTATTGTTACATTTGGTTTTCCCAAACTGATTAACATTTAGCAAACTTACAAGATAATGGTACCATTAATCGATTCTACGTTGTCCTCGTAATACCTTAGTTTATTTTATTTTTAATACCGGAATGATTTATATACATAAAGAGCAACTGTCGTTATAGTTATATAACTTAAATTTGTTATACTATTCAATGTTTTAAGATAACATAACGAAAATTGTAATTCTGATATTTGATGCTTTTGTGTTGTATTAACATTCAAAAATGTTTTTTAGGTTTGAAAAACGCGTTAATGTCATTATTATATGTATTAACGCGATTCAAACCCGAAAAACATTTCTGAATGTTAATAACGAATTATATATTGGTGTAAAAAATACAAACGTGTAGGATCTTTTTTGGTTTTATGTAATTAAATGAATTTGTTGATGAATAAATGTTAGAATATATTTATATTAAAAAGTGATCTATATTTTAACAAGAATACGA
>NW_018025613.1:0-2435 GCF_002006095.1 Pseudomyrmex gracilis
CTGCACTTTTCCACGAGCGCACACGGACGGCGGTTCTCGCTTGTGTGCGTATCCCCACCACTTCAGTGTTTTCGGTGCTGGCCGGCTCGAGCCTTGCGACGAAAGACCGGTGACGCGATAGACAGCGCGATTGCTCGTCTCACTTTAAAAGAAGGACGGAATAACTTAACCACTGAGGGCGCCACTTTCCGGGCAGAGACCCCAGTGCGGACTTCGGGTCTTACTCCAGGACCCTCTTAAGATCATAACTTTTTTTCTCTAAATTAATGACAGGAATTGAGATTAAAACATTATTTGATAGAACTGTAATTGTATATTTACATTTTTTGCATCGTGTAGTGGAAGTTACTTCATGTTCGACGACATGTTTTATAAAATCAAATTTTGCGCAAACAGCCAAAAGAAATTCAGATACATCACGTTTTACATTATTCGAAAAGTTATCTTCTAGATATTGTATTCTATATGTATTTAAAGTACGCATTCCATTTTCATATTGCTGCATTAATACAAATAAAAGTTTTTCTTTATCATAATTAAATATTTGTTTTTTAATGATACTTAAGTGCAAAAGACATTGCAATATATTGCATTTGCATAGGATAAAACTTTATCTGTGTTTTGGAAACCACGAATAATCCAACCAGTACTTTTGTGAACATTTTAATGTGGTTCTTGTACAAAAGCAATTACTTTTGATGAAGTCCATAGATTATCTTTAAACTTACGAATCTTTTGTTTTGAAGCACGATCATTTGTGTTTCAGGTGTATGTATTTTTTTTACCTATTGTACTCAATAATAGTTTCTTCACTAGCGTTTACAGATGAAGGATCATAATTAATTAAATACAATCCTTCTAAAGACGTTACTCGAGACAATGCAACATAAATTTGACCAGGACTGAATACAGAATTACCTACATCCATAATAGCGTTCTGCAAACTCAATCCTTGGCTTATGTGGATAGTGATTCCATAACTCAGACACAATGAAATTGTGCAACAGTTTAAATTTTAATTTTCTAATGACATATATTCTTTCTATGACGGAAAATTTGATATATACTCTCCTAAGTAAAAATTCTTCACTTGACGGCAAAAGATTTATTTTTTCCTTATTATTATTATACATATCTTTACCAACGAAAATCACTTTACTTATTGTACCATTTACAAGGCCTTTGCTAATATCGATGTTACGTCTTATTGTAATTTTCGCCCTAATTTTAATAATAATTTTTTTCCAAAGTCCGGCTGTTCTTGAATTATCATCTTTATGTTTTGCCACTGTTTTTACAACTGTTCTTTCTACATAGCACTTACACTTTATTTTATCTTCTGCAATTAATACTATTTCTTCAGAAGTAATTCGATTTAGCATTGCTGCATTAAGAACGTCACACATGTGACAAGTAGGTAGTAAACATACCGTGTCTGTCGGCAAGTCACTAATAAAATTATATAATTCGTACAATCTAGATTCCATAGGTACATCTTTAAAGGACAGTATTCTAGTTTGAAGGATTTTGCAATCAGACTCGGTCACTAATTCAATACGAATTCTTGATAGTAACTTGATAGTAACGACAAGATTTATCTCCTTGGTGCCTCATATTGATTATTAATTCATCGTAATCAAACAATCTAGTTCACAAGTTAATGGCCTCTATTGAACCGAGATATTTATCAATTTTTTTTATAAGCTCACAAAAACAGGATCATTGTTTACAGGAGATGATTGAAGTAAATTTCCAAGTAGACTAACATGTTTTCCACCAAAACAACTGTCATCAGAATCAATAGTGTCGAATATTTGAGACAATCGAAGATGTATGTACATTAAAGTTACAATAAATTAGATATCACCGACACTTCATCATTTATATTGGAAGTACAAATTAGTTCGGTTTGTTTCCAAAGATAGCTCCGGATGTTGTAAATGATTCGTAGTGACAAATGATTTTGGCGGTTACAGAGAGGTTAGACATCTGCTAATAATATTCAGTATATATTGCTTTGAGTTTCATACAAAAACCTTGATTTTTACTGTGTATAAAATGTCAAATTTTGTGTTAACCAAGCAGCATTTGCGGGAGGTTTTAATTTTTTGCTTTAATTGGAAGAAAAGTACAGCTGAAGCCCATTAAATGTTTGTCGAAGTTTATGGTGACACTGCTCCAACTGATAAATCATGTAGAGGATGGTTTTGACGTTTCAAGGATGAAAATTTCAGCGTTGAAAACAAGTCTCGCTCTGGACAGCCAAAAACTTCAAAGACAAAGACTTGGTGGCATTACTCGAAGATCAGAATCAAACGCAAGAGTAGCTTGCAGAATCATTGGGAGTAATCCTTAACAAGCCTTTTCTGTACGATTGAGAGCCATGGGAATGATTCAAAAACAAGAAAAAAATTGGGTGCCTTATGAACTAAAAC
>NW_018025614.1:0-2362 GCF_002006095.1 Pseudomyrmex gracilis
CACTTCACGACACTAAGGGAATCAGAGGCTATAACCGCAGACCGGAACCCAAATTCGTCGACGTACTCCAGTGCGCACTGGACCGCCCGTGCTTCCGCTTCGAAGACTGTTGCCCCGGAGTGTATACGTTCACAATGAACAAGGTCTGGGACTTCAGAGACCACCGCGAAGCCCACAGCAGTCGCAGGGTCAGTAAGGGAACTCCTAGCTAACGACCCATCTGTAAAGAAAACTCGTGTAGTACCCAACTGAGCTAAGTACTCCTCAAACGAGGACTGGGGGGATTCAGCACCGCGTAAGTTGAACCCTACCTCAGAGTCCACATTACACTTATGATACTGAACACCGAACGGAAGAGAAAGGTTCCCCGGAAGGGAATACTTTTTTACACCAGCAACCAGGTGGGAGAGTTCGTTACCAACCTCGAAGAGACCAAACCGGTTGTTGTCACACGAAGGGACCCAGTCCACACGGGTCTCGTCCAAGATAAGACCCATCGGGTGATTCGTTCTTGCACTGACCCTGGAAACATACTTGCTGACCAAATATTTATGTCTGTACAGGAGAGGTTGCTCACACGCTATGTCCAGGAGAACGTTGGTCGGAGTAGTGCGCATAAGGCCACAGGCCACACGTAAACACGAAAACTGTAACCTGTCCATTACCTGCATTTCCCGTGGTCCCAGAGGATACATGACCTGACATCCCCACTCCAATACCGACCTAACCAAGCCCTTATAGGCAACAATCAGTATAGAAGGGTGAGATCTCCACCTTATTCCTGCAATAGCTCGAAGGATATTGATCCGTGGAAGGACCTTCCGACGAGTTTCCATAACGTGTTTCTTCCATTTTAACGAGTAGTCTATGTGAACTCCTAGGAACTTTACCGACCACTCGAGTTTGACAGGAGACATGTTTATCTGTAACTGTACACCATGTTTTTTGATTAGCCACTTAGTATTACGTAGAGAGTTGAGAGCGTAAAAGGTAGCTACCGACTTACTGGGAGAGATTTTTAGGTCAAGAGAGGCGAGGTGTCTGTACACTTCTTCTAGAGCTAGATTGAGTCTGTTTGTAACCTCGACCACCGACTGGTCCGAACAGAAAACAACAACGTCGTCTGCGTACACCAAGGCACTAACCGTGGGAGGCAGGCAGCGTTCAACNCCCGACACATATATATTAAACAACACGGGACTCAAAACCGAGCCCTGCGGGAGGCCACGCGAGGTAGACCTCTTTTGCATGAAAACACCCGAGACGTAGGCCTCCAGCTCACGACTCTTCACCACCGACGATACAAAGGCCACCATACGTGGGGTTACCCGCAGTTTGGGGAGCATCGCCAGAAGTTTGTTTGGATTGACGTTGTCAAAGGCACCTTCTACATCTAGAAAAACTGAGCCGGTAATTTTACGAGAGTTGTTTGCTAGTTTAATACGAGACAAAAACACTGAGATGTTATCCGTGCAGGACAGACCACGTCTAAACCCAAACTGGTGGGTGGACAATATACCGTTGTTTTCAACCCACCATTCCAGTCTTTTGCACACTATTTTTTCTAGAATTTTTTGGAGGTTATTTGCTAAAGAGATAGGTCTGTACGAGCCACTACGGCCCGGTTTGGGAACGAAAACCACAAAATACTGTTTCCACTGGTCTGGGTACCTCTTACTAGAATACATCCAGTTTAGGACCTCAAGGACAAACCGGTGAACCTCGAGAGGAAACTGTGCTATGACGAAGTTGGTTATCAAGTCAGGGCCGGGGGCGGACCTAGTTTTTAAAGACTTGATGACCGAACTATACTCTTCAGAGGAAATAGGGGAGTCCATAAACGACCCGTCCAACTCTGAGCCACGCAGTTCCCGTACACCATCCCAACACTCCTCCCCTGTGGGGGGGGGGAGGGTTCGGAGGAGCAATCTTGTCAAACGCCTGATAGAACCCCGTAGGGTCAAGGCAGTTCCTATTCCCAGCACCTCTTGACCTGTTACGAGCCCCCGAGAAAGCCCTAACCGTATGCCAGACCGAGCCAATATCCGAGTTTGCGTGTAACGACCCGCAGAACTTACGGTAAGCTTCCCGTTTCTTTTTTCTCAAAAACCTAGCTACTTCCTTGGAGGTCCTGATATAGTTTTCTTGATTTTCCAAACACGGACGGGCGCAGAACTGGGCAAAAGCCAACCTTTTCCGCGAGAACTCAGTTGAGCAAGAGGCATCCCACCACGGAGACGGAGGTTTTCTAGAAGTCCCAAGCTTATCCACTTTCCGAGCTCCCGCCTGTAACAACGCATCTTTTATAAAGTTTGTCAAACTATTATACAACGCATTTACCTCACAACCACTAGTAAAGGGT
>NW_018025615.1:0-2313 GCF_002006095.1 Pseudomyrmex gracilis
TACATGTCGATACTTTTCTACAAAGAAGCGCCGAACTTTAAGTGTAGAAAATTCAAGTGCATCTGACCACGATGACTGCACCACTGAAGCTGGCACGTCTAATTCTGATTCTGAAAAAATCAGACTTCCAATCAGAAGATGTAAGTTTTCTGAATCCACATGTTTTGTCTGTAACAAAAAAGATAATCGCTCCAGAATTAAACCGCGCGCTGCTNTGCGAGTGTACATAGATGTTGGTATTTTAATTCCACCGAAANCAAGATGTTGCATTCGTCACTTAGATGATTATGGTTTTTTGAAAAAGGCAGCTCTTGATTCTATTGAAGTTACTTGTGATTTTACCTACTTGAATGCACAGGTAATCTCTGATTTATTAAATGACTTACGCAAAGAAGCAATGAATAAGGGATTGAATTTTGATGATTCTGTCGCATTAGATGATAAAGATTATTATAGACTCACCGGATTGACGAAAAATCAGTTTGACCAAGTTGCACAATATTTGTCTCCTAAAGTACGTTCTACAAAATGTCGTTCTGTGCGTGTATGTCTAGCATTATTATTGATCAAGCTGCGTACAGGTCTTTCGAATGCGATCTTATCAACTCTTTTTGGAATCCAAAAAAGAAGAGTTGGTAGAGCAATTACAACTGCGAGAATAGCTCTCATGTCTTCTTTTGTTCCTCAGTATCTTGGAATTGATCATGTCTCTCCTGAGTCTATAATTAAGGATCATACAACGTCAATGGCGAAAACTCTGTTCGCAGGTGGAAAAGACGTGTGCATTCTTGTGGTTGATGGAACGTATATGTTCATCCAAAAGAGTAGCAATTATTCATTTCAAAGGCGAACTTATTGTATGCATAAGGGAANAAATCTAATTAAACCGATGATGCTTGTGACAACCACAGGTTATATCGTAGATGTATTAGGTCCATATTTTAGCGACAGTAAGAATAACGACGCTAGTATTCTTAACAATCTTTTAACATCAGACTCAAATAAACTTCGTAACTGGTTTCCTTCAAATACTATTTTCGTAGTTGACCGCGGCTTTAGAGATAGTCTGAACCTACTGGCAGATTTTGGATTTGTTTCCAAGATGCCTCATTTTTTTCAGAAAGGATCACAACATTCTACAACTGAAGCGAACGAGTCGAGGCTCGTTACTAAAGTGCGATGGGTAGTCGAAGCAATCAACGGGTTAATAAAAACATGGAAAGCTTTGAGTGATGTCTTCCCCAACAGTCAGATCCCTTACATCAGTGATTACGTCAGAATAGTTTGCGCGCTTTGTAACGCTTTCCGGCCACCGAGAATCTATGACAATCACGATAATGATCTAATTGCCCAGAGAATGTTGCAACTAGTTTCAAAGCCAAATTGTCTTCAAGAAAGAGCAGAGAAAGAAGCATGGACAAAACGAAAGGTATTGTGGCTTCCCATAACACAAGAGTCAATACCTAATTTTCCAAGATTGACATTGGATGAATTGCGATATATTACATTAGGAGTATATCAATTGAAGCAAGCCCAATCGTACACTGAAGAACACATGTCTAATGACGGACTGTACTCTTTGTTTTTTTACAAACAAGATGAAAACATAATTAGAGTACGGATTCAATCCCGCCACTCATCTTCTAAGATATACAACTTATGGATTGAGACGACTTTTGGGCCAAATCCAATAGTTGGCTGGTACTGTCAATGCAAAAGCGGTGCAAGAGTAGTGGGATGCTGCGCTCATATCGCTAGTGTTCTGTGGTATCTTTGCTATTTTCGATATCAAAAGGAAACACCCAGAAGTTCAGGCCTATTCGAAAGTTATGTCAAAGATGCTTCGTGTTGGTCTGAAGAAGATGAAGAAGGAGAATCGTCTTCAGATAACCAATTCAGTTCTAATGACGATGAATAGAAACTGCGAATTTGAAAAATTCGGTATTTGTTACTGGAAAGCAAAAACCAGATGATCGAAGTCTTGGATCTTGCCTTGNTTAACTAGATCATATCTCGATCTTGCCTTGACTGACTGGATCATACCTCGATTTTGCCTTGACTGACTATATTTTCTCGCGATTCAATCGTGATTGGTGAGAATAGGCGGAGATATGTCAATTCGTCACTGATTAAATCAAACTTTGATAGCACCCTTTGAAAGCACCCAACATTAAGCACCCAACATTCAAGTACCAACTGAAACTGGTTTTAAAATACGGTTTTGGAAAGTTCTCGACCTTAACTAAACGAAAATTCAATTAAAAAAGTGCGAGCTGTGGGCCCAAAAATCAGCCTTATTGACCCTCCTCCTTT
>NW_018025616.1:0-2356 GCF_002006095.1 Pseudomyrmex gracilis
ATAAGTATTCCTGTAAAGAATGGAATGACTGTGATTGGCCAGTTTCATAACTTCGGTTGTTATTAAAACGGTTTTACCAGTGCGTGTAAACGTAGTCACTGTAGTACACTTTTATTACACTCTGGCGTTTTTCTTGAAAAGCATACACTTTACACGATGTTTCCCCCACTTCCAAAAAGTGTAGTGTATTAAAAGTGTAAGGTGTACACTTTACACTTTTCGTGTATGCAAGTAAAACAAACCTATTGAAAGAAGACGCACTCAGTGCGCACTAGTGCATCCAATTGAATTCGTCATAAATTCGATGTCCGACGACGACCACGTTTCTTAAACCTAGTTTTTCGGGATTTCACACGACTTTGTATAGAGATATATCTCTATTGGAAAGGCACGGAAGAAAAAAACCGCGAAATACTTTTTTTCGTACCTCGATCTCAACTTTTGATTGAGTCTAAGTCGAACTTGATCGGTTTAGCCGTTGTTGAGATCTGAAAATCTCGAAATTTTCATCGGCCATACTCACGTAAGTAAGGCACGGAGTAGCCTCGCGCAACGCGCGCATACAGAACATTCCCATACAGAACAAAACACTCCAATGGACATCTATTAGACATCCATGATGGAAATTGGAAACATCTAATGGACGCTCACGTTACCTCTAGTGGATATTCATTAGATATTTAGAGTTCACTTTTCAAACATCTATAGGAAGTCTAATGGATGTATTCCATAGATGTTTCGTGGTAATCCGTGGAGATGCAGTAGATATGTTATGAACGTTCTTTTAGATGACTGATAGACAGTCATGGATATGTAGTAGGCATCTCACATAGCACATAATATTACTGCAATATCACAGTAATATTGTTTTTCCAATGCAATATTGCACTCTAATATAATAGAAATATTACCGTAATATTAATGTACAGAGGAATGCACCGTATCATTCCGCTCTAAGGGAAGTTTTTCTCTGAAATCTCTTTTCTGGCTGCTTCTACTACCGCCCGCCGTACTCTTTCGATCTCCGCCAGCGGCCCGAGATTGAAGGAAAACGGCGCGCGGTAGTAGAGACAGCCGGAGGAGAAATTTCCGAGAAATACTTCCCCTGGAGCAGAACGATATGATGCACTCTTCTGTACTATAACAGTAATATTAAAATGTCCGCCGAAATGCATCACAGTAATATTATGATGATATATGTAAAAAAAACCAATGGCACATCGCCTTGTGAAAGGGAGATTAATTCGAAATTTCACTCGAATTCATCTTTGGAGACATGATGCAGTTTGCTGATCAATTAATTAATTCGATGAAATATACCGAGTCTGGAAAAAATCCTAAGTTGGATGGTGGGATTTGAACTCAAGACCTCTATATTTGCAGCCCCTGCACTCAGTCCACGAGACCACTTGTTTCTTACTAAAATATAATTATTTTTATCTACTTATTCTCAAGCTATCTTACACATTTTATTTATTATTTATTTTGATTATTATTTTATTAAAAATATTGCAGTGCAATGTACCTGCAACAATGGATAAAGATATTTCTCTTCTCTTCTTATTAACTATAATTTAAAGTACATGGTTACAACACAAATAAATTTTTTGTTAACATATACTGATTATTATAGTCAGTTCTTAATAATAATATAGCAAATGATGTATGAAAATATGGATACACATTTATATATATATCATTCTTATTATATAATAATAATTATATATTGTTTGTATATGTAATATAATATGTATACATTATATATATATAAAGTTATTTATGCGTAAAAAAAGATATATTAAAATATTAAAAAGATACGATAAATACACTCTTTATAATTTACTAAGTTCTCAAAAATAATAATGAATTTTATATGAACTGTCTATTACACGTCTATCTGTGTCATTCATTATAAAGATAAATGTCGCACGGAGCTATATAAATATTTTTTATGCAATAATAAATAGTCAGTTATTTAAATAATAAAATGCAAATTAAATATATTTATTTAAGAATTTATTAAGTCTTTAAAGAAAAAAAATAAACATCTATTATATATCTGTAACATACGTCTAATGGATGTCCATATTGAATTTCATATGGATATCTATAGTGGCCTTTTATGGATATGCATCAGACATTCGTTATCTATCATAGAGATGGAGCTGTGGATGTTATATGGATCTCTAATGGACATCATGTTCTGTATGGGATCTTTAGAGGTGGTATCCAGTACTCTCTTAAGCCTCGTCTACAATAGTCGCACAGATCGTGTCGTATGTCGTATGAGAATGTCGTACGAACACTGTTTCCGGTCGTAAGGTTGTCGCAGTCGCAAGAACCCTTGTCGTACAGA
>NW_018025617.1:0-2351 GCF_002006095.1 Pseudomyrmex gracilis
CGACGCCACCGCCGCCTGGACC
Organism: Pseudomyrmex gracilis; assembly: GCF_002006095.1. Lineage (NCBI taxonomy): Eukaryota > Metazoa > Arthropoda > Insecta > Hymenoptera > Formicidae > Pseudomyrmex > Pseudomyrmex gracilis. The sequence goes on from NW_018025617.1 coordinate 23, forward strand.
TCTGCTGGGGAGACTGACTCGTCGAGGCCCCGAACGCGGAGTTCCGCGGTCTTAACCGGCCTCGCGAGCCGTCCCCCCTTTTCCAACACCAAGGGGAGCATGGCGTTATATAGCGCCTCCGCCTTGGTGTCGCTGCTCTCTCCGGGGATCTCCAGAACGAGGGCCCCGGTGAGAGCCCTCCTCGCGCGGAGGCCCTGGACGCCCAGTGGCTCCAATGCCACTTTGGAGCGTACGTACGCCAGGACCTCCCCGACAAAGCTCCCGCTGGCCCCCTCTGGAGCCGAAAGTACCACCGCCGAATAACGGGGTGGCCGGCCTAATCGGGGCTTGGAAGGAGCTGGCTTGGTCTTCCCCGCCCGCGTGTTGCCCGTTCCCTTGCCTTCGCCCCTGCCGCTGGGCGGTGTTGAGGCGGAGGTTTGGGGGACCGGCTTCTTCTTCTTTTTGCGTCCCACCACCTGGGACCAAGAGTCCTGTGAGGTGGTGGGAGCAACGGGCTGGGAGGCGGATGTGGAGGGGGCGAGCCCTTGTCCGGGTGTTCGGGGGGTGGCACTTGCCACCGGACCGGTTCCCGGCCGCTGCTCGCCTCCCTCCTTTCCCTTAGCCCCCTTCTTCCGTTTGGCCTTCTTCTTGGCCCTCGACTTCTGGGTCTGAGAGGGCCCAGAAGTTCCCTGTCCCGGTCGGACCGGGGGCAAGGGGACCAACGCAGTTGTCGCACCAAGTGCGGTTCGGCTGCCGTCCCCTGTCTCCGTTCGAGCCACCGCCACTGTCCCNTTCTGGGGACCACTCCCTAGAGTAGGGCGCAGCTGCCGATCAACGAACGACTGGAAAAACTTGTCCAGCCGTTCAGTGATCAGCCTGTCCATCGCGCGGGTGTGATCCCTCAGGAGGGACTTCGTGTCCTTTTGTTCCTGAGGGAGCACGGCCTGGCGCTCCTCCTCTCGTGGAGCCCCCGGACCCGGTGGAGGACCCACCGACCTGTCGCCCCCGTCTGTCTCCCTTTCTGGAGGGGGGGAGACGTCCATTTCCCGACCGGACCCCGGGCTGGAACCCCGGGTAGGTGCCCGGCGGGACGTTGGCCCACGCGACCTTGGTTTTCGCTGGGGGAGCGGAGATTCCCCCAGCGGGAGCGCCGGTTGTTCCCGCGGCTCGTTGGTGGGAGCCCGGAGCCCCGCCATCTTCAGCGAGGTTAGCTCTCGTCGCAGATCGCGGAGCTCCTCGTGTAGGGCCTCCACGTCGGCCTCGAGGGCGGTGTTTCTTCTCTGGACACTGTCCAGTTTGCGCTGGACAGCGTCCCGATCGGCGCGTATAGAGGAGACCGTCGCCCGCAACTCGGCAACCTCCCCGAGGAGCTGTCGGTTCTGGCCCTCCAACCGCTGGACCTCTCCACTAGTGTCCATGCGGCTGGCCAGAATAACAGCGGCCTCCTCCATGTTTACAGCCGCTTCCTTGAGGTTCTTGATATAACCCCCCTTTAACCTCTTCGAGGTCACCGCCATCCGCACCACCGCCGCCGAGAACTGCTTCGTCTTCTTAACGATCTCGGAGGTCGGCAGGTCGCGGACGATGATCTCCGGCACCGGGAGGGCACCACGCAACGGGGCGCGCTCCGTTGTTTGGGAGGGAGGAGGGGACGCCGCACCGGACGACCGGGTCTTTACCTTGATGGCGTCGAAGTCCTCCTGCATCTCCTTCTCCGCCTGGAGCTGCAGCTCCCTCTCCCTCTCGTCGTTGAGCCGCTGCTTTGCGGCAGCGAGCCCAGCAAATTCCCCCGTGGTTGGGGGCCTACCTCGCTTCCTCTTCTCCCCCACAGATGTATCCCTCCTGCGCGGAGGAGGGGGGGGAACGGGGGATCGCCGCTCTGGTTTTGCCCCTCCTTGACTCACAGAGATGACTTCGACCTCCATGTCGGAGTCATCCTGTGGAATGGGGACAGCGGCCGCGTCAGCCGAGGTACTCTCACGTGATGGCCCCGGTCGCGGTTCGCCCTGTGGCGGGACAGGGTGGTGTTTGTCCTCGCCATCTCCCTCCGACTCGTCGTCCGAAAACCACAACCTGCCGCGCGCGCGGCCGGTGCGGGGTCCGGAGAGATCACCCGCCCTTGTCCGCTGTAACTTAGCGGGACGAAGGACGGGGGAGTCGTGCTCCTCGTACACTGGTGTGGCACCAGTCTTCGCAGGCGTAGATTCCGGCGCCGCCCCTGCGGTGCAGGCGACGCTTAGCCCATCGTCAGATGACGACAAGAGGGAAGCTGGGACGATACTTCCCTCTCGCCGGCCGCTAGGGGTCCGATCCCCTTGCTGCGGTACGTTGCTCTCCTTAATTTGCGACA
>NW_018025618.1:0-2351 GCF_002006095.1 Pseudomyrmex gracilis
TGGCCCCGGCAGTGGCTCAAGTGCCACTACCGGGATCGGGGTCGGCTCCTTAGAACCGGAAGGAATACTCCCCCCGGAACCAGAGGGAGCCGGCGCCCCACCCGTCACCACCGGGGNGGTTGGGGTCGGGGAGGATGGAGTCCCCCCCACAGAAGGAGGGTCGACCTCCATCCTCTCCTCGGCCGGTCCAGAAGTCTCCCCACTGATGGGGAGGACTCCGACCAGCCTCCTCTTCTTGNNCCCGGCGACACCCGGGGCCAGCTGCCCCCGACCCGCAAAAGTCGCGGTAACACCGCCTACACGACAAGGTGGGGGGTCGCACTGCGGGCCCCCCAACACGTGTCGGGCCTTTCGGCCCAGGTCCGAGCAGACCGGACACTTTGGTTCCGGCGCCGTGCACTGGCGCAGGACATGTCCGGCCAGACCGCAGCGGAAGCAGCGGCCCGACCGGTCCACCTCGGTGGAGGGGCAGAACTGCCCCACATGTCCGGCGCGCAGGCACCGGAAACAGCGGAGGGGGCGGGCTTTGAGGGGCTTCACCTGAGCCCTCGTCCACCCAACCGCCACCCGACCTGCCGCGGCCAGCTTCTTGGCCGCGGACATAGGGCATTGCGCCCAAACCGTCTGCAGTCCTGAGGGGAGAGCCCGGAGTTCGCCCAGCCGGATCTCCCCCTCCGGACAGCCGCCCTCACGGGCGAGCGCCGCCAGTACCTCCTCGCGGGAGACCGTTCCGTCGATCCCTCGTACCCGGACATTTCCGGGACGCGAGGGGCGGCGGATCTTAACGCCGGTCCCCGCGAGGACACCCTCCATTTTGGCCGCTAGGGCATCAGCCTTAGCGGTCATATCTGGACCGGGGACCTGGATCATAATGTCCCCGGTCATTGTCCGCCGGAAACCCATCCCCTCTATCCCGAGGGATTCGAGGGGGATGGCTAGGCGGCACCTTTTAAGGGCCTCGCCCAACTCCACTGTGGCAGACGGGTCTCGAGCCACCACGACCGCGGCCGTCCTGGGGGCCCGCAGTCGCACCCGCCGCCTCTTCTTCTTCTTCTGGGACTGCCCCTTTGATGGGGGAGCCCCGGAACCAGTCCGGGCCGCCGGGGACGGAGCCCCGGACGGTCCTTTGACCGCCCTCTTGGCCTTTCGGCCAACAACCTTGGACCACGTGTCCGCCTCCTTGGAGGTGGACGGACCCGGGTCCAAGACCTTCTGCTGCACCTGAGGGGGGGCCGGAACAGTCGAGGGGGGAGCCGCGGACTTACCCGCCTTTTCCTTACCTCGCTGTCCGGACCCCGAGCGCATGCGGATTTCCCCCTTCTTGGGGAAACGCGAGACGCTCTTGTTTGCCCACCCCGCTGGCAAAGCAGGGGGGGGCATGACCGCCTCTAGTTTGGCGTCGATGAGGGCACCTATCTTCCTCAGAAGATCTTCGGATACCCCCATCGGCGCCGCCACAGGGGGGGGAGGGGGCGGCATTTGGGCCTTCGCCTTTAAGGCCTCCACCTCCTCCCTGAGGAGTTTGACCTCAAGTCGGAGCTCCTCATTCTCCTTGTATATTTGCGGGAGAACCGGTGCCGTTCTGGCCGCGTGGTTGTCGCGGAGGCGGACGTAGAGCGTGTCCAAGACCCTACGCCCGTCCCGCCCCGCCATTCGAAGGGCCTTCACATCCGTGCCCTTGAGTCGCTTTGCACGGGTCGCCACCTCATCGCACACACCGACCGCCTTATACAGGAGGTCGATGAGGTCCACCGACGCCCTTGTCTCGCACTCACGCTCGACGTCGGACACGCCACCCTTGAGGCACGACCTCCTCAGACGCCGAACTGATTCGGTGTCCGACGTGCGCCCCGACTCTGACCCTGAGGCCAGGTTTTTCCTCGGGGGGCCACCCGCCTCCTCCGCGGCTTGCCTCTTGCGCGCCAGATTGGCGTTTCGCAGGGCATCGCGGGCTTTGCCCAGGCCGATGAACTGGCCGTGCACCGGGGGCCTGCCGCGACCGTCTGGTTTGGCTGCACGAGCAGCAGCCCATGCAGCCAAGCCCTCCTCGTCCATGGGTGGGTGGTCCACGTTCTCCTCATCAGAGGAGAAGGACATCCCCGCCCCATCTCCCGGAAGAGGAGACTCCAAGGATTCCGTGGAAACCACGGAATCCCTCGACGACGGGATGGACTCCGAGGACTCCACCCGTCGAAGCACAACACGGGGGTTGCAACGCCCCCGCTTGCGCTGCTCGCCATGACTGGCCTTCGCAGTCGCAGTGTAGTTGGAGGAGCCTGCGGGGCACTCCTCCAACCGCCCGTCGTGGGATGACGACGGGAGGGGGCGCGGGACGCTCACCCCCTCTCGCC
>NW_018025619.1:0-2347 GCF_002006095.1 Pseudomyrmex gracilis
GGTGCGATGCTTGCGCGCGTTGTACTCCGCTACAAGTCGCAGCAGATCGTCGATCCAGCGAGACGATCCGTTTAGCGCAAACATTTTCCACATGTTGTTCTTGAGCGTGCGATTGAAATGCTCAACCACCGACGCTTTCATAACAAAATATGTGGAGTAGTGATTGACACCGCGCCGATGCATAAAGCTTTTCCACATCCGCGTTGTAGAACTCCTTGCCGCGACCGGTTTGCAGATTCGTTGGGCAACGATCGTTGACGCGAAAGATCTTCGCGAACGCCCCCAGCGACCGAAGCGCGATATCGCTCGCTTCTAGAATCCACCGGCTNTAAGTTCACCGCGATAATCCTCGATCAGATAAAACGTTGGTGAAGTTTGTTGCACCTTTTTAACACAGAACATCTCAGCGGTCCAGTTTGGAGTGTAACCTTTGGCTAAGACGGTTGCGTTTTGCCCTTAAGCGGCAACGCTCACGCGTATTTGCTCAACACATTGAGGACCGTGAGAATGTAGTTGTGACCTTTGTTCTGGCGAAACCTAAGGCAGCATCTCGACAGCCTGTCACAGATCGTTGTAACCGCGTACGACTACTCGTCTGCGCGGAAAGTAGCGTCGCGCGGGCGCGTGCAGCTCTTCTGCGAGCTCTCTCTTCTCGACGCGCATCTTGATTATAGCTGCTTGTCTCGCTGATTCTCACACGAGTTCCATGTATTGTGTGTCTTGCAAACGATGTACAACATGTCGCGCACATTTCGTTTTACAGAGACTAACTCAGTAACTTTTTTGTTTTTGTTTTCGTGCGCGAATTTGTTACCTGCAGTAATCGATCGTACGCGTTTCGTCGCAGAGTCTCAACCGCCTCTCCCACTTCTTTGCGAAATTGATCCAGATCTTTTCTCAAGTTTTCTATCTCACGCGGATCCACACCCCGCGGTCTCGTCTCCAGCTTCAACAATCGGTCGTATGCGTTTGTTCGCAAATGCTCAACGGCATCAATCATTTCTTTGCTTGACTGTTCCTCATATTTTTTTTTAAGATCGTTGAAGTCGCGTCGATCAACGAAATGTGTCGCGCTTTTCTCCAAGCTTGACAACCGCTTTTCCGTTGCCTCAGCGCACGACAACGCAGTCGCGGAGCTATCTCACAGATTATCCACAGTTTCCTTCATTTTTGCTATGGAGTTTGTTGTAGTGGCCGAGAGCGCGTCCACGTTTGCGCCCAAGATAACTGCAGCGTCGAACGCTCGCAAGAAAGCGTCGTCTACATAGATCTTGGTCGCGGCGTCGGAACTGTTTCGCGGTTTCGTCAATCGGGTTATCACACACTCCTTTGCATCATATTCAGGTGACGACGATGATGTGGATAAACAGAGAGCGTTGTGGCGTACGTAATTGCGCAAATNAGCTAGTCGAAAGCGTTCTCCGTCATTGTAGTCGTAACCACGACTTTGCAACGGTGAACCAAACTTGTTGACGCTCATCGCGCGCAAATAAAACTATCAATGTTCGCTGAGTAATGGCTCAATTTATAATTACTCCCGCTCTGCAAAGCTCCTTGATGATGGACAAAAACTCGTTGTTGGTTGATATTTGCTCTGTAGAAATATTACGATCGTCGCACCTTCCTTCCCTCTCGATTTCAACCGCGCGACAATCGCAGCAACTAATTAATCAACGATTATTTAAAACAATTGCGGGGCCGCGGCGCCAAGCGTAATGCGCGTTTCAAACGACAAAACGCGTATGCAACCGTTCCCGATACGGGTATCGAACGTCAAAAACGCGTTTCGAACGGCAACTTCGAACGGCAACACGCGTATGCAACCATTCCCGATACGGATATTGAACGTCAAAAACGCGTTTCGAACGGCAACGCGCGTATGCAACCGTTCCCGATACAGGTATCGAACGTCAAAAAACGCGTTTCGAACGGCAACTTCGAACGGCAACGCGCGTATGCAACCGTTCCCGATATGGGTATCGAACGTCAAAAAACACGTATGATTTTTATTTTTTTTTTTTGACTGTCGAGATGCTGCCTTAGGTTTCGCCAGAACAAAGGTCACAACTACATTCTCACGGTCCTCAATGTGTTGAGCAAATACGCGTGAGCGTTGCCGCTTAAGGGCAAAACGCAACCGTCTTAGCCAAAGGTTACACTCCAAACTGGACCGCTGAGATGTTCTGTGTTAAAAAGGTGCAACAAACTTCACCAACGTTTTATCTGATCGAGGATTATCGCGGTGAACTTAAAGCCGGTGGATTCTAGAAGCGAGCGATATCGCGCTTCGGTCGCTGGGGGCGTTCGCGAAGATCTTTCGCGTCAACGATCGTTGCCCAACGAATCT
>NW_018025620.1:0-2309 GCF_002006095.1 Pseudomyrmex gracilis
GTGTCGAATCGTACGGTGTCGAATAATTTGGTGTCGAATAAATCTATGTCGAATCGAGCGGTGTCGAATCGTACTGTGGTCAATAGAGTATCACCCGTACTTTTTTAGTTATAAAGGTTTGAAGTTACCAATTTTTTGACACAAAGTGTAAAATATCTTGTAAAATATTATTTAGTTTTCAATAATCATAATTTTAATACTTTTGTGCGCGTAATAATGAGGCCAATTAATTGGTTTAAAGAAAATACTTTAATCAAAAAAGGTCGGATTCCTCGAATATTATCAATAAGAATGCATTTTGGAAAAATGTCCAATAGCAAAGTTGTACGGCTTCAAGCAGTTATGCTAGTAGGCTACGGCGGAAAACTGCCCGAAGGTGATCGCGAGAAGTTGCTCGAATGCGTGATGTCTAAAGACGTTAGCGGGAATCTGCCCGAAAGCATTGGCGGGCCGATCTTTTATCTCTCACTCTCGCAGGCACCAATGTACGAACTCTTGATCAAACAATACAGGTTACTGATTTTAATCTTTGATGCAATGCTGTCTTCTTCTTAGCGAGCAGCAGTTACCTCGTGGACAAAAACAAACAGCTCCAAAAATTTTTTCTGTAACAAAAAAAGCCATTGCGCTTCAATCAATTGTCTTAAACATCTTCATTTTGTTTCCAATAGCCCATAAATTTTTTGTAAATATTATTAATTGATCTATTAGATTTTCAGTTGTTCAACGAGCTTTTTGCTAGTGCTGGTTAAAATAAACAAACCAATAGTTGGACCAACACTTAATAATTAGTATTTTTCTCTACTTTATTATTTAGATCAATTTTCTATCACTTACCTGATCAATTCTTCTTTGCTTTAATTAAGAATGGCGGAGCTTTCTGAAAAAGATCGAATAACACTGTTAATGATGCGAAAATGGGGAGATCAACAAATAGGGTATAAAACAATAACGCGATTATTTAATAAAAATTTTCGGAATGAAAATAGTAGAATCTCTAGAAGTACTGTAATCCGTAATATTCAACGTTTCAAGGACATTGGTAGCCTTAAAAGCCGCTCAAAATCTGGTAGACATAAAACAGCAACAAATAATGATAAGGCATTAGACGTTTTACAGTCTTTTGTTGAAAATCCCCATATTTCCATCAATCGCGTTGCACAAGAACACGAAATCGGTCATGCATCTGTCAGTAAAATTTTGAAATTGAATAAATGGCAAACATACAAACTTCATTTGTGCCAAGAGTTGTCCAAAGACGATTTTGATAGACGCATCGAATTTTGTGATCTTATGATGGAGATGATTGTCGACGATCCTCTATTACTTAATAATATTGTTTTCTCTGATGAGCAACATTTGAACTGACTGGAAATGTAAATAGACACAATTGTAGGTACTGGAGTGACGTTAATCCTCACTGGGAAAGAGACAATCGTAACCAATATCCACAAAAAGTTAACGTATGGGCTGGAATTCATAATGGTAAACCAGTTGGTCCTTTCTTTATTGAAGGCAATTTGACAGCACAGGTATACACAGTCATGCTTCGCGAACAAATTGTTCCAGCTATTCGAGACATAGCTGGTGAAAATATGGATGAAATTTATTTCCAACAGGATGGAGCTCCACCTCATTATGGTGTCATTGTCCGTCAATATTTAAATGAGGTCTTTCAGGACAGGTAAATAGAGCAAAGGGGTCATACTGAGTAGCCACTTCGGTCTCTGGACTTGACCCCACTTGATTTTTTTTGTGGGGTTACTTGAAAAGTAAAGTTTATGCCGCCAAACCTCAAGATTTAGACGATTTAAGAGGGAAAATAACTCGAGAGATAGAATTAATACCGCCGAAAACGTACCGAAATGCAGTTTTAGCTGTTTATAACAGATTGGCACATTGCCAGGCTGGTGAAGGGCAACAATTTAAACATTTGTTGTAAATTGTTTGATACAATTGAATATTTTGCCCAAGCTGACCAATTGGAATAAAATTTGCCTTAACTGGCCGGACTCACAGGCCACTCTTGTCTTAACTGGCCGGAATCACACGCCACTCTTGCCTTAACTGGCCGGACACACAAGCCATTCTTGTCTTAACTGGCCGGACCCACACGCCACTCTTGTCTTAACTGGCCAGACCTACATGTCACTCTTGCCTTAAGAGGGTACTGGAGCGAGATCCGAAGTCCGCACTGGGGTCTCTGCCCGGGAAGTGGCGCCCTCAAGTGGTTGAGTTAGTCTGTCCTTCTTTTAAAGTGAGACGGCCTAATCGCGCTGTCTCGCGTCACCGGTCTTTCGTCGCAAGGC
>NW_018025621.1:0-2344 GCF_002006095.1 Pseudomyrmex gracilis
TGCTCATCGCTCATGGACTGGAGAGCATTGTCGACGGCACAAGGCCGAAGCCTCCAGGGAATGCTGCAGATGCAGCAGTCGCTGTTTGGATTAAAGAAAACGCGAAAGCGATGTCCGTGATTGCGTCATCGCTGGAGAGAGATCAGTTGAGAGGTCTTACAACGTGCACTACTGCAAATGATATGTGGCGGTCTTTAACAGCTATATATGAGCAACGGTCAGCATCAAGCAAGCTTTTACTTCTTCAAAAATATCACGAGTACAGAATGAAGTCTGGTGATTCTGTGATACAACATGTAACAAACATTCAGAAGCTTGCTAGTCAACTGAAAGACGTCGGGCAGGATATAGCTGAGATAGATGTTATGGCCAAAGTATTAGGTTCTTTACCATCCAAATATAGCACTTTGGCAACAGCTTGGGATAGTGTTCCGGTAGCTGAGCAGAAGGTTGGTACACTGCTGGAGAGACTTATTAAAGAAGAAAATCGTATGACAGAAGAGGACAATGCAACTAGCGCTTTGGCAGCGCTCAATCTCAAAGAGAAGAATCCTGACCCTGGTGCTTCAAAGAATAAAAAGTTCAAAAAGAAAAATAGTTACTCAGTCAAAGCTTCTGTGGAGTGCTATTATTGTAAGAAAAGAGGGCATTATGCACGAGATTGCCGTAAAAGGAAAAAAGGTGAGTCAAATGAATCAAATGAGTCTAACAAGAATAATACTGACAATAGTGCTTTTGTGGTTATTGTACCCAAAATTAAGACTAATGAAGATGTCAAGAAACATTTGTGCAATGATTTAGTTAAAGAGGTTATGAATGCTGATGTCAAACATGTATGGATTACTGATAGTGGAGCCTCTTGTCATATGACATTTCATCGTGAATGGTTGACAGACTTTAAATCATTATCTGGTGAGCAAGTGTTGCTTGGAGATGGTAAACAGTGTTGTGTCANTGGTAAAGGGACTGTTATTATTGATAAATTGATTGATGGACGCTGGCAGAGAGCTAGGATTGAAAATGTACTACTAGTTCCTGAAATACAAAAGAACTTATTCTCCGTCGGTGCTTGTGCCAAGAAAGGTTTTTTTGTTACCTTTAAAGAATTTTCAGTGGTGTTAAAGAAAGACAATCAAGTTCAAGCCATAGGTTATAAACAAGATAATGATATCTATAGATTAATGTTCAGAGTGCTTTCAAGTAATCAAGACAGAATTAAAGTGAAAGAGGCCAATCTTAGTGCAACCTTGCAAGTTTGGCATGAGAGGTTAGGGCATATCAATACCGACCTATTGAAGAATGTTACGGAGAATTCAGCTGTTCAGNGTATCAAGCTTACTAATATGGATAAATTCTTTTGTGAGTCCTGTCAATTTGGTAAAGCTCGTCATTTATGTTTTGATAAGAAGAAAACTGATCATTGTCAATGGAAACCTGGTGAGTACATACACACTGACATTTGTGGTCCTTTTTCTGAGACTTCCATAGGAGGCTCAAGATATTTTCTTCTGTTTGTGGACGAGCTAACGAATTTTCGAACGGTGTATTTTATTAGACATAAAGCGGATGTATTAGAAAATCTGAAAGACTTCAATAATTTGATCAGGAATAAATTTGGTTACAACATTAAAGTTATTCGAGCTGACAATGGTAGAGAATTTGTTAATCAGCATGTGAAGGTTTTCTTGTCCAAACTAGGAATCATTATGGAAAATACGGCGCCTTATACACCACAACAAAATGGTAAAGCAGAGAGAGAGAATCGAACTATCGTGGAGAGCGCACGAACCATGTTGCAAGCCAAGGGATTGCCAGTTAAATTGTGGGCCGAAGCAATTAATACTGCTGTATACATTTTGAATCGTGTTGGAATTAAAGCAGGGATGAAAACTACGCCATATGAAGTCTGGTATTGCAGAAAGCCAGAACTCTCTCATGTTAGAATTTTTGGTTCAACAGCTTTTGTGCACATTGACAAACAATTTCGACATAAGATGGATAAAAAGGCTAGGAAGCTAATCCTTGTAGGTTATCAAAAAGAATCTTCGAATTTTAGATTGTGGGATGTGCTGTCCAACAAAATAGTTATATCTAGAGATGTAATTTTCAATGAAAATGAGAAGCAGACAACAGCAACAGTGCCTAGAATCAGTCAAGGAGTTTATTTAACTCAAGATGATAAGAACGAAGAAGAGAATGTTTCAGAACCAATCTTTAATCAACTTGAAGATAATCAAGAAAGAAGGTCTTATAATAGACGAGAATCAGAAGCAGAACTCAGTTCAGATTCAGATGCTGTTTTTGTTACACCGGAAAGACAATCTCAGAGTTCATCTGGAAGATA
>NW_018025622.1:0-2341 GCF_002006095.1 Pseudomyrmex gracilis
CCGAGCATTTCGGGCACGTCCTGGTCGTGACTTCGGCTTTACCGCAGCGGTAACAGTGGATTCGCGGTTCTTCGGTGCAATCGCGAGATATATGGCCGGTTTTATCACAATTCCAGCATTTCATGCTGGCGGCACGGGAAGTACGTGGCGTGTCTCGCTTAGGTTTCTCTTTCGCGTCTTTTTCGGTCGGTTTCGCCGTTCTACGGGGTGTAACCCGGGTCGTTTCTTCACTGGCGTCCAGCGCGGCTACCGCAGTGATACTACGCAGACTTTTCCCCACGTTTTTCGGAGGTCGGTACGCAAGATCGGGGAACAAAGATTTCTCTGGTGTGGGAGGTGGACGATATCGCTGTTCGGCCTCGTACGAGTCCTCGGCCCGCGTGGCCAACAGCTCGAGCGTGTCCATGTCCTCGATACTGTCGCGGTTTATGACGATTCGCAATCGCCACAACATATTTCGATACGCGTAATCCAGCTTTTCGTCCTCCGACCACGGGGGTGAGAGCCGATCGAACATCGCGTTCATGCAGATGAAGTAGCTCGACACAGGTTCGTGCTCTCCTTGCGTGCGATTGGTTATTTCGTTCTTCAACGTAAACTGGAAATTCCGACTTCCGAATTTCGCACGCCACGCGGTTTTAAAGGCGTCCCACGACGTGAAGCGCGACCGCTTACTACGAAACCAGTGCAGGGCGAGGTCGGTCAAGAAGAACGGCATACAGCGGATTATATCTTCGTCCGACACGGGAATGGCATCGCGACCCTCTTCGATACGTAACAAGAAAGTCTCGGCATCTTCTTCGCGCGTGCCCGAAAATTTTAGATTCCATTTTCGCAGGATGTTGTAGGCGGCATTGGTTTCGGCTCGCGTACGATTGGAATCGGTGGAGGAGTCATTCCAGGTATGCGGGGTACGCAGTCCTCGTGGGGTACGCGCGGCTCCCTCCGACGGGCGAGTACACATCATGGGGCTATCCGCACTAATCTGTGTCGCGGGCGCCTCCAATCGCCGAGGCGCGTTGTCGACCTCTTCCTCGAAGGCGGTCGAGTTAAACGAGGATCGGTGCACGTGTATGAGTAACCGGGCCCCGAGAATGCGCTCCGAGCCCTCGGTGGATAGTCCGAATCGCTCAAGGGATTCCACTAGTTGGTCACGGCTCATGGCATCGATAGCCTCTTCCGTGAATTCGGCCGAAGTTGCCATAATTGGAACTAAGATTGACTCCGGTTTACCGTAGGTGTACGCGGACTCCCGAAAAAAATTGGATAAACGAGAGAAAAATAATCCCAGGACAGGAGGTCGTTATTAATCTCGCGATTAAATCTCAATGATTTTACTTAATGTCCGACTCGAATCGCGGAGGTTATGGTAAACCACGTATGTCAGTTTCAAAACTCAAGACACGCTAATTCAACATACGTGTCAGGGCGGGAAATGTCAACACGCCGAGAGTCGAAGGCCTATCCGGCACGATAATATTCCCGAAGCGATAAGACGCGTGAATAATAATATTCTCGGTACGAAAATGAATGTCGAGCTTAGTATTCAATTCGGTTAAATTCAAAATATAACTCGAAGGACAGCGATAAGTTGTCAATATTTACCGAAAAGCCGAATAATATTCAGGGAATATAAACAAGTGATAACAACAAGGTCAACTCGCTCTTGTAAACACGACTTTATAATCCGTCGTTCGTCGGCCAAATTCGAGAAGCGATCTCTTAACTGGCAGCGGCAATAATCGAGTTTATAATATTTTCTGGTTCCCCAGAATATCAAATTAATCAAGATACAGCAGAAAATGAACAAAAGAAACACCTTCACGGAAAACGACGTATATAAAAAAAAATAACGTAAACGGGATCAACGAATCTACACAAGAACGGGATAATCTAGCCGCAATAAGAAACATTCAAAACATCAAGCAGGCGCTCTCGCTCTTTGTATCGATATCGAAAACAGAACTCGAATATCTCACCGTCCTAACAATACCCCTGTTTATTTTTCAGCCGGATCGCTATCAGAAACCTTCTCTGATCGATCAACGGCTCTTGCTATTAGCGGGACGAAAATATATGATACGAAACGAACAACGTTACTTAAACAAATTTAATTCGTCACTCAGAAATGAGTTAGCGGGGTCTTACGACACCGTCGCAACGAAACAAAAGAGAAGACGAAGAAAAAAAATTCGTTACCAAATGAAATTAATACCGCTAGGAAAAAAAAACTTGTGAACGATAAGGTATAACAAAATGATAGCGCTTGATACGCGACTCGAAAGCAGCCGTTACTTGCCGATATTTGGTGAATTATTTACTCACGGGTGTAAAGATGTAT
>NW_018025623.1:0-2336 GCF_002006095.1 Pseudomyrmex gracilis
TAAAAGCATTAAATAATTTATTTGCACTACAATCTCTTGCATCCAAATTAATTAATGTAACTAGTTGAGACCTAACATCTAAAGTTTCGGAATCTACGTATCGGACAAAAAACGTCATCCATTTGTCGTTAGTAATATCTGATGTCTCATCTATAAATATGGAAAATTTGGTATTCTGAATGCTATTAACCACACGTTTCGTTTCAACCGGGCATAAAACATTGGATATAATATTTGTGCACTTAGTTCGACCCATGCTTATTTTTTAACACATTGATATCATCAATTTGTTGAAAAAGACTGAGAATCTTGTTTGCCGTTTGAAAAGGAATATTTTTTTCTGCAATTAATGCAGCATATTTTATTTCCGCAGATTTCTTCCGTTCATCAAACGACAAAAGAGATTCGTCAGTTTGCGTATTCAAATTAATATTCCATTTGTTCGTTTCCGTTTTGTTTCTATTTAATTTGTCTATTGGCATTTTGGATTCCGCGTGTCGTTGTATTAGTGATATGGTTACAACAATTGATTTGTCGCTAATAATGCAGTACGCTACGGCTTCATTATTTGGCACCTCGCGCAACCATATTTTAAATTCGTCAATATCGAGCTACTGATGCCGGAACCGTGTTTTGCTTTGCTTTTTTTTGTTTTGAATATTAGCGTCTGCATTTTTTTTGTATTATTTTTATGACACGCAGAATCCGCGTGCCTGGAAACATGCAATGAGGTGCACGAAAATTGTTTATTGCACATAGTGCAAAAGTATAATGTATCGTCATCCGGTACTTGTCATATCCAAGCTTTATAGCGATCATCGTTAAGCCAAGCTTGGACAAACTTTCGCTTAGACAATACATTTTTTTTGTGTTCCATGATATAGACAAATTAAATAGAAACGACAAGATGTGAAAAATACATAAAATGTATATATCTGTATATATATGCGTATATATATACATATATAAGTAAATATAAATATGATATATATATGTATATATATATGTATGTGTGTATATATTTAATATATGTATACAGAAAAAGAAGAAAAGAAAGAAAAAAAATGTTATAAAGAATAGCGGAAGTATGAAAGAAAAAGATAAACTAAATGAGAAAGAAAATGAAAAAAAAAATAAAACAAGTGAAACCAGGAAGAGTAAAATACCGTAAAAGAAACCAAAATCCGAAAAAGCGTTAATAAGAGCGATGCGAGTAGCGAGAAGAACGACGTTTCCTCGAAAACAGAAGCCGCGAAACACAGTTGCGACATCATAACATACTACTGTGATCAAAAAGTAAGGTGAATTTGTTTATAAAATGTAAATTCTTTTTTTATTCATCTAAATCAATTTCATCCCTTTCAAAGTAATCCCCCCCAGATACAATGCACTTATGCCAACGCTTTTTCCAGTCCTCGAAACAGTCGGAAGTCTTTTTTCGGTATAGCCTTCAAGACATTCTACAATTCGGTTTTTATCTCCTCAATCGTGTCAAAACGGCGTCCCCGCATTGGCCTTATGAGTTTGCTGAATAGCCAGAAATTGCACAGAGCCAAATCAGGCGAATACGGTGGTTGCGGAATGATATGAGTCGAGTTTTTGGCAAAAAAGTCGCGAAGAACCAATGCAGCGTGAGCCGCGATTTTGGCACCAATCCAGACTTGACGCGTTTAAGACACAAAACATCCTTCAAAATAATTTGGGCTGAGCCAAATGATATTCCAACACTATCAGCGAGGTCTCTGATTGTCAATCGACGATTTGCAAGCACAAAATCTTTGATTTTTTGGACGTGGCCCTCGTCGGTAGACGTTGATGGTCGTCCAGAGCGTAGTTCGTCTTCAACGCGTTCTCGGCCCGCTTTGAACTCGTTGTACCACTTATAAACGTTTTTTTGTGCCATAGTTTGATCACCAAAGGCCTTCCGCAACATTTTCAACGTGTCTGCACAAGAATATTNGTTCCGCAAACAAAATTTGATGCAAGTTCTTTGCTCAACAAAATCACCCATTGTAAAAATCGAAAACTTCACTTTTGTTTACAAAAACACGTGTAACTNGGAGATAATTAAACCTTTTGACAAACAAACGCTTGGCCAATATTATAGACAGTCCTACCAACCTAGGAAAAAAAAATTACCTGCCTTCCTACTGCCCGGGAGTTTTAAATGACACTTTTATCTTACTTTTTCATCACAGTAGTAGTACATGTCGCGACATTGAGCTGACTCATAACAAACGCGCGAGAACCAAAACAAACGCAGGCCCGTATANAACTCCACAAAAATTATATGGCCTGAATGAATAAGGGCACTAAATCAACCTATTATATCAAAC
>NW_018025624.1:0-2336 GCF_002006095.1 Pseudomyrmex gracilis
GGAACGCAGCCCATATTGCTAGAGAAGGAGAAGTGCCTCAGATCGTTCGTGTCACTGGACGTTAGCGCACATGAACTTATCTGCCTCAACCGCCATCGTATTAGTGATCCAAGTGCTCTGTGGTATACATTGGAGCATGCAACCCGAACAAACCTAATGTTTCGGTGGAAACTAGACCAGTGTTGCAAACTTTGGCCGGCTAGCACATATATGTAATACTTCTATATTGAGTGCGTTCAGACAACTCAACGGTTGAGAGATCATCACTTATGATAGGACTATTCTTCAAAATCTGAAGCGGTTCCAACAGTATGATCCAATCAGAAGTGATTATCTCTCAACCGTTGTGCAACTGTTGAGTTGTCTGAATGCACCCATTGGGTGTGTTTTGCCGAAGTTAGCGCTACGTAGCGCTACGTAGCGGCTTCATGTAGCAGTTGCAACTGCTGCGTTACTTCTGCTGGACAGTATTGCTACGCGCAGCATGTTCTAAGTAGTGGCCGCAATTTTTGTAATACTTTGACACTTTTTTTGCCATTTTTATAAATAATTAAAAAACAAAGTTTAGCACCGAAGAATATAACGGTGATTTGTATACAAACATATTTGCGCTTACAAAAGTGGCGGCCACTACTTAGAACATGCTGCGCGTAGCAATACTGTCCAGCAGAAGTAACGCAGCACTTGCAACTGCTACATGAAGCCGCTACGTAGCGCTACGTAGCGCTAACTTCGGCAAAACACACCCATTGTTCGTTTGGCTTGAAAAGGGTGCGTTCGGAGAGCGCGCTATCAGCACTGTTGCATCATTCTATCTTTATTGCTCATTAGATGTAAAACAAAGATAGAATGACGCAATAGCGCTGATAGCGTGCTCCTCGAACGCAGCCAAAGTAAGTTCCGAAAACATCACGGTACAGACGATATCGTTTTTTCACTCTGTTAGAGGAAATGTGCGTTCTGCGCATACACTGAATCGTGAGAGTGAAGGTTAGTGGGGATGCCATGGAGATGCGCAGAAACCATATTATATACAGGGTGTCCCAGAATTGCCGTACAATCTCTCGTAGGCAGGTAGAAGGAGTAAAACTGAGTCGAAAAATCCTGAACCATTTTTTTCTATTACATATAATAAAGGAGTAATTATCGAATAAATCATGCCAATCAGCGCCGACCTTTAGCCAGGCACGTATACGTCAGTGAGCCGCGCGCCTGGTGTGTGTGAGCGCTCACTGACGTGCGGACCTGGCTAAAGATCGGCGCTGATTGGCCTGATTTACTCAATAATTACTCCTTTATTATAAATAATAGAAAAAAATGGTTCAGGATTTTTCGACTCAGTTTTACTCCTTCTACCTGCCTACGAGAGATTGTACGGCAATTCTGGGACACCCTGTATAGCTGAAGCGAAGCTACGTGGCAATATGTAAGGGTAGAAATGTTGAATAGAAAAAAATGTTATTTATGCAATCGCAAGCCGTCAAGAGAAGACCATATTTCGATACATAGGTAAGTCTTATATAAAAAAAGATCCGGTACTAACCAGCACTAACCTTTCTTTGTAAAGTCTGCGCAGTATACATGCTGCGCAGCCTACTCCCCTAACTCGAAATCTTGAGCATGCGCAAAACAGTCAATACATCTATCGTCTGTCTCACTTCATCGGCGTAGAAACCGCTTATAGAAAGTATACGAAGCGAGCAATATAGGAGTATTAAGAGCCGTCTACAATGGAGAGTTGTAGGCCGTAACAGTAAGAAATTGACAAATCACAATCNATTATTCTTCTGTACTTTGTCTGTGATTGGTCAATTTCTTACTATTACGGCCTACAACTCTCCATTGTAGACGGCTCTTTACATATATGGGCTAGCATCAAGAGCACCGAAGTGTTGGGAGCCACTGGAAACACGCACACAAGCGAAAATCGTCGTCCGTGTGCGTGACGTCACTCTAGGCACGTCGGTAGAAGAGTGCAGACGTATTATGTTCCGTCTTCTTTTCACTTCAAGTCGGCTCAACAAGATGACAGACGATCACGAAGTAAGAGTAAGAAGATTGAACTTGATAGCGCGCGAATGGAAAAAGTGGTCCCGATTTTTACGGTTCATTGGGAAGGAATCCGCTCAAAGGAATAGGTTTTTACGGTTGGACGCCATTTGCAAAACTGTGCATGTACCACGAAGTAAGAGTAAGGAGATCGAACTCCGTGATATAAAAGTGGTCCCGATTCTGACGCCTAATTGGGAGGGAATCCGCTCAAGGGAATAGTTTCTTACGGTTGGACGCCATTTGCAATTAGTAACGTAACCTAACTTTATCTGTCAGTTTTGTTT
>NW_018025625.1:0-2335 GCF_002006095.1 Pseudomyrmex gracilis
CTTCCCATGCCTGCCGCTTCGCCGCCGTGATGGAGCGCTCGCTGGGCCTCCCGGAAGAGGACCCGGGCTTCCTTTACCGCGTCAGGGTCATGTTGACGCCGGCGGCGGACCCTGGTGTGCCGTCTCCGGAGGATGACACACTCCTCGCGGAGAGCGGCAATGTCCGCAGACCACCAATGCGCACGGCGGCGCGGGTGAGGTTTCCTCGCTCGCGGCATCGACGCGTCGCAAGCGTCGGTAGCTGTCCGCTGAAGCCACTGGGCTTCCTCCTCTGCCGTCTACCCCGGAGCAAGGGGGTTGCCCCACGCCGCCCCGAGGACCGCCGCCGTAAACATGTCGTGGTCCCACTCCGTTGCCTTCCAGCGCGGGAAGTGGGAACCACCACCCTCCACCACGCCTTCCACCCTGGCGACCTCCATCGCCAGGTACCTATGGTCGGAGAGTGACTCCTCCTCTGCGAGGACTTGCCACTTCCCGACCAGCGGAGCCAGGACGGCCGACGCCCAGGATAAGTCCACCACAGACGTCCCCTGGGGCCGGACGCACCTACCACACGTTGAGCAGGCTAAGGCCACACCTCCGCGCCCACGCCACCTTTTGCCGGCCACCGACGCTGGTACGGGACGAGCCCCACCGAACGGACCACGCGTTAAAATCGCCAAGGACGAGGTGGGACTCGCCCCCCGCCCCTTCTATGGCCGCCTCAAGAGCGTCTACAAACGCCCGGGCCTCCTCCCGGTTTCTATTCGGAGAGAGGTAGCAGCTGAAGACTACCACCTCTCTCCACCGCACCGCTACAAAGCCGTTGCCCCGGACTACCACCTCGGAGACCACGCGGCTGGACTGTGGCGTCCACGCGATGGCTGCGACGCCGTCGAGGTCTGTCGCTCAGCTCGGCGAGTTGGGGATCCAACAGGGCTCGGAAACCGCCGCCAAGCCAACTCGCCGCTCCAGCATAATCTGCCGAAGCAGATCTTGCGCCTCACCGCAGTGGTTCAGGTTAATTTGAACCACCCGGTCCATTCTCAGGCACTACCTCCATGGTCTCGGTTGAGGCCTCCCCAGTCCTCCGCTCTGGGGGTCGTTTGCTGCCGTTGCGGCCTTTGACGCGCGAGGGGCACGCTGGGCCGCCAGCTCGATGGCCCGTTGCAAGGCCCCGGGCAGAACACAGGACACAGTGGGGACGGTCCGTGTATGTCCTCGTTGTGTGTCCTTCCTTGCCGCAACGATAACAGCACCGGCTGCGGTCGACGTCATTGCGGCAGGCCTGACGCACGTACCCGTATTCCAGGCATTTGTAACATTGCAGCTGGCGGGATGGGAGGATGGTGACCCGGGCAGTGGACCACCCAATCCGGACCTTACCTACCTCCGCCAGCCGCTCTGCTACCCCCAAAGGGCAGCGGGCCCAGACAGCCCCCAACCTGTCGCGACCCTCGGTGACACGGCCTACACTTACGTCGGCCTCGCGGCAGATGCCGTAGTTGCCCGACGTGATAATGGCCACAACATCGGCCGGCTCCACCGAGGCGTCAAGGCCAGTGAAGCGGACCTCACCCCTCTTACACGGGCGGCTGACCGTGGCCTTGCCCTCCAAGACGGGGGTGAAGGCCGCGGCACAGCTGTCCGCCTTGTCCGCCCCACCCGGTCCAGGGATCTCCACCAGGAGTCCCCCTCCTACGTCCTTGCGAATGAGGACGTCTGTAATGCCCAGGGTCTCAAGGGCGACACTGGCCTTGGCCAGCCGAATGACATTCGCATAAGACGCCCGGGGTTCTTGATCAGGCGGGCAGCGGATGACCACAGCTGCCGCCTTCGGGGGTCTTTTCTTCCGGGGCTGTTGCCCGCGGCGCTGCTCGCGGGGCTGTGACTCTCCGCTCGAGGATCCACTCGCGCGCGCAGAGGGAACCCCAGACGACACGCTCTGGGACTTTACCGCCCAAGAGGCGGCAAGGGGCTTCTTGCTCTTGCGCACCACCTCCACCCAGGTGGAGGAGCCAGCCGTCGGCTCAGGCGCCGCCCGCCGAACCGCGGAGCGGGGCCTGCCGTCGTTGGGACTGCTGGTGGTCGCAGCCTCAGGCCTCGTAGGAGGCTTTGCCAGAGCAGGGGTTAAACCCCCCGCTAGTCGGGAGAGTTGCTCCTGGATGGCGGTGACGCAGCTAGCAAGTTGCGCCACCTGTTGTGCCAGGGCACTCTTCAGAGCACCACCCACAGGGTGCCGAGTTGAGAGGGAAACCTCCGCCGCCCTCGGTGCCGCAGAAGGTTTTTCCGCTTCCTTCGGTGGTGGTGGTGGGGCGGTCTTCTGCCCCCAGCTCCTTGAGGGGAGCACCACCGG
>NW_018025626.1:0-2333 GCF_002006095.1 Pseudomyrmex gracilis
CATTGTGAAGAATCAAAGATATCTTCAATTACGGCTGATCAAATCAAATGCCTTATTTTTGTATGCAGTNTTCGTTCTTCTGCAGATGCAGACGTTCGTACCAAGTTGTTACATTTGGTAGATACTAAGTCAGAAACTCTCACTTTGGAAGACTTAGCTGTCGAATGTCAACGTTTTGTTAATTTAAAACAAGATTCCTCTTTGGTTGGAGATCATAAAGTGAGCATGAGTACTGTAGCGCTTGTTCAATCAAAGAGCTTGCAGAAGGGTAAATTTAAAAATAAACAGAATAAGCACGGCAAATTTACTCAAGATAAATTGTCAAATAAGAAGCCGTCAACACNGTGTTGGTTTTGCGGTAATTTGCATTATTCAAAAGATTGTACTTACAAGTCTCATAGATGTCAGAAATGTAAAGCCGTCGGTCATAGGGATGGATATTGCGCGTCAAGCAAGAAAGTTAAAGCTAAGTCAAGCGAGGAAAGCTCGGAGTCCAGTGTCAAGACTATTCATTCTGTGAATCAAGTCAAATGTGTTACGAATCGCAAGCATGTTGATGTTCTCATTAACTCTTTTCCAGTTACACTTCAACTNGACACAGGGTCAGACCTTACGGTCATTTCTTTTTCAACTTGGTCTGCTCTCGGGAAGCCAACGGGGACAGTCACCTCACACATCGCTCGAGATGCGTCCAATAACTCAATTCTTTTTAATCAAGAATTTAACTGTTCTGTTACGTTCAAAGGAATCACCAAGCAACTTCGTTGTTTCGTCACTTCAAATCCGGAATTGAATGTAATGGGTTTGGATTGGTGCTCAGCTTTCAATATATGGAATCAGTCATTAAATGATTTTTGTTATTTAACCAAGAGCGAAGATTCGCAGTTTGATATAAATGTTTACCAGCATAAATTTCAAGATGTGTTCTCAAGCGGTTTAGGTCGTTGCTCNAAAACCAAGGTTAAGTTGCATTTAAAGGCCGATGCAAAGCCGATTTTCAAGCCTAAACGACCGGTTGCCTTTGCAATCTTGCCGCAAGTAGATGCTGAATTGGATCGCCTTGTACAAAACGGTATTATATCTCCTATCAAGTACTCTGAGTGGGCTACTCCAATTGTTGTGGTTCGTAAAAAGAACGGGTTGATCAGAATTTGTGCCGATTTCTCTACAGGACTCAATGAATCCCTTGAGCCCAATCGTCATCCTTTGCCGCTGCCAGATGAAATATTTGCACAGCTTGCAAACTGTAAATATTTCACTCATTTAGATTTGTCGGATGCTTTTCTACAANTGGAAATTGATGACGACTCGANAAAGTTACTTACCATAAATACGCATCGTGGACTTTACGTTTATAATCGAATGCCTTTCGGAGTTAGAGTGGCTCCTGGCGAGTTCCAAGCAATCATGGACTCGCTAATTTCTGGTTTGTCAAATACTTTTGCCTACATTGACGACCTGGTGGTAGGTGGAGAGACAGTTCTGGAACATAATCAAAACTTAACTCGTCTCTTGGAGCGAATACAAGAGTACGGTTTGCGTTTACGTTTAGAAAAATGTAATTTCTTCACGGATAAAATCATTTATCTTGGTTACATCATAGATGGACAAGGTTTGCATCCTGATCCCAAAAAGATTTCTGCAATTATTGACATGCCTCCACCGCGAAACTTGACTGCGTTACGATCATTTTTGGGCGCTATTAATTATTATTCGCGTTTCATTCCAAACATGCACATATTGCGTCGACCTTTGGATCATTTGCTTAAGAAGGACATACCGTGGGAGTGGTCTCTTCGGTGTCAGAAGTCTTTTGAGCAGTTCAAAAAGATTTTAACATCTAAACTTTTGCTCACACATTATAATCCTAAGCATGAGATTATTGTGGCAGCAGATGCCTCTAACGAAGGAGTGGGAGCTTGCATCCTTCACCGTTTTTCGGATTTTTCAGTCAAGGCAGTTTGTCATGCTGCCAGGAGTCTTACTTCTGCTGAACAAAAGTATAGTCAAATTGAGAAAGAAGCATTGGCTATTATATTTGCTGTGACCAAGTTTCATAGGATGATTTATGGAAGACGTTTTACTCTTCAAACAGACCATAAGCCTCTTTTGCAAATCTTCGGAAGCAAGAAGGGCATATCGGTGCACTCAGCAAATCGTTTGCAGCGTTGGGCGTTGCATCTTATGTCCTACGATTTCAGGATTGAGTACATCAAAACTAGTGAATTTGGTCATGCTGATGTACTCTCAAGACTTATTGATCAGCAAGTTCGGCCTGAAGAGGATTTTGTTATCGCTTCGGTACAACTGGAGGATGATTTATCTTCTTCTTT
>NW_018025627.1:0-2331 GCF_002006095.1 Pseudomyrmex gracilis
ATATCTAATATTGTAGATGTCAAAATATAATAAAAATGGACTTAAAATTGAACATGTCTATTTATTCTGCAATTACTAATTATTAAGAAGTAGAAATGTGTATGGTATTGTGCGAGATATATATAGCTATGTATAGCTATATATATATCCCGTTAGGTCGCTATTTCCGACGGTACACGGGTAGGTAGCGCCAGAGAGAAGCCTGAGAGCGGCCACGGCCATAAGAGTTTCTGTCATAGCTTTTCGTGGACATGGTTCTATTCCGTGCTAAGTTTGTGGACATGGTTTTATTCCGTGCTATAAAAACACCGACGTGGTGGGGATACGCACACAAGCGAGAACCGTCGTCATACATCAACATAATATGTCTGCACACTTCCACGAGCGCACACGGACAACGGTCTCGCTTGTGTGCGTATCCCCACCACATCGGTGTTTTCATAGCACGGAATAGAATCATGTCCACAAACTTAGCACGGAATAGAACCATGTCCACGAAAAGCTATGACAGAAACTCTTATGGCCGTGGCCGTTCTCAGGCTTCTCTCTGGTAACGCTAAAACTAGTCCTCTCTTTTTAGCAAGAGTGAGTTACGACCCCCGGTGGCGACACAGAAACGCTGGCATCGGGCGAAGACGGGGCGACGGACGCGCAGGCGCAAGTGAACCGCATCTTATTGTACGGAGGAAAATTGTTTTGGGTGTGCTATAAGTGTGAGCGAATAAATGGATATCGATATTAAAACGCATCTAGTAAATTTTGTATGCGATCATCCTGCCCGCTCCGGTCAAAAAGGATATATGCGACATCGAAGGACAGGCTCCTGATTGGGCAAAGCAGACCAGGCGCGACTCCATTGGTTAGATTCCAAAGTAGTTTCTCGGTGAGAACGATCCCGAAGGACAGAAACCTCAGGTAATAGGTATCGCGCCAATCAGAGGTAAGTACACTAACGGTAGGGAATCTCCCGCCGCAACGAGTATATCCGGAGAAAATCAAGTGACAATAGAGCAATTTGACAACTGTTGAGACGGGAATCATTAACGAGGTGCGAGGCAAAATCCGGAATACGTGAGTAAAATAATAATTGGAATAATCCTTGGCGGCAAGGGATAAACCGTCTGGCGAACGTGAGAGTTAAACTAGATTACTAAAGAGAACAGGGGCGAAAAAGTGCAGTAATACCGATTGTTTGGTCACAGCAAGTCGCAGGTTTCGTGGAACTGATCAATCACGTTGGTCGATTGACTGATTTGACTATGCGATTGGTCAATTTCACGAGATTTTTGACTTGCGTTTAATGTATGTACACAGCGCGTCAAAAATTTGAAGAATTGGTGCGGAGATCGGAGAGCAAGCGGGGCTCCAGCAAACAATTTCTGACTGCGCAGACCTTGGCAACAGAAACTGTGTGCAGAAACGCTACAGTAGGGAAACATGCTTTGGTGCTGCCAAAACTGTTAGCACATAGAGACAAAAAACGCAACAACTCTGTTGGCACATACATGAGACTATTGCGGCCAAAATGATTCCATATATGTTAGTGAAATTGATAACAAATAGATGGTCGATAGCAAGCAGATCTGCTTTAGCAATACTGTGACCAAACAGTCCGCAAAATCGTATGAGCATCTGTTTATGACAAAACGTTGACCGCAGTCGGGTTGATCTGTTGAACGCATTGACGACAGATTGCCACCAAACGCCAAGCAGATCTGTTCGTGCATATGTGCGGACTTTTTGCACGCAAGACTACTAGACTGTCTGTTTGACATCTAAACAAGAAAATGGCGATTATCTGCGATTATATCTGTCGCCTGTGTTGATAACAGATTGTTTATAACAAACGTTGAACAGTCTTTTACAATTAGACCTTGTTTATGCGGGCAATAACTGTTAGCTTATGCCGGAACCGGTAAAGTTTAACTACAAGATTTTAATACTTCTATACGCATTCGGCAATGAAGCAATCATAAATGTAATGTATTATTCTTGTATTTGTTGAGTAATATGAAACAATGGGTGCTTTCCAGCTACGTACATTCGACACTGTGTAACACAATATCCACTAGTGTGAATGAGATACACTGATATGCTCCTTCTCACGCTAATTGACAGTATATTATACATTTAACTTTAATTTTCTCGGAAATTTGACGTGGTAGGTCAGTTTCACCTCCAGATTCGTTTTCAGTGACCAAAAATTAATTAAAAAACACTTTGTTTATTCAAGTATCAGCATATATTAACAAAACATTTGTTCGCGTTGTAAAAATGTACTTTAAATTATATTTAAGAATAAGAAGAAAAGTATTTTTATTTATTGTTGCA
>NW_018025628.1:0-2330 GCF_002006095.1 Pseudomyrmex gracilis
AAGATTTTTGCGGGAGCCCGGGAAAACGAGCTGAAAAATGAGCGCCAAGATCCTCCAGGGCTTGCATGCGTCCGCTTAGAATAGCGTTTTATTTTGTATCACCCTTGCTTTTCTATTATTCTTTACATTATTTCTGTTATATTAGTTTGTATTAATTTTATCTTGAATTTCTGTCCATGAAATACATTGTTAATTAAAAATTATAAGTATATTACAAAATAATATAAAAGAAATAAGAGAAAGAATAAGCTAAGACCGTATAATATAAAATAATATAAAAGAAAAAATACAGAACCAACGACGGGTTACGACAATTAACAGACCGAATCACGCTAATTCACGAGACAAATTATATAATCGGAACGATACCGCGAAAGTACGGAACGGGATACTTTACTAAATGCTTCAAGCAAAAAGATGGCAAGCGCAGGCACGAGAAGATAGCAATCGTAGGGCGCAAAGCTAGACGCAGGCTAAGCAGGCCAGAGGGTGCAAGCCAATGTATGTGACAAACAATACGCCGAGATAAAATAACGTGCAGCCGCCTCTTTACAAGCCGTAAATCAACGCGGATTTACTTGTTTCGCTGATGATCGCAATTTGGTCGAACGGATCACCTCGCCACGCAGCTTTTGCCGGTTTCGTGTCCCTAAGCCCGCAAATAATTAAGAGCCGAGTTCTTAGTCTACGTTCATGCACTCAAAAGAAAATACTCACAATACAAAGCGAAGCGGGTGCGATGTCGGGGCTTGACTTTCCTTTTCACTTCTCACAGAACGATTAACAACGCGTTCTGTCTCGGCGCTAGGAAGATCGGCGGTACGATACGTTACTTGCCCGCGAATAATCCCGGACAAATTATACACACTAAACGCGACACGCATTCACTGTACAATACGTTCGCGAATTTGTCGGCGATAATTGTCCCGGAAATTCACCACCCGAAATTGCCGTTAATTCGCACGTTAGCTCGGTACGATATTTCCTCCCGATCAACACTGCTTCCGACTCGCACGCACCTCACTCCAGCCGATCGCGCGAGAAAATCCGATTTTGTTATAATGATTTGTTACAGCGTCAGCTGATCGCCGTCGATAGACGATAGCCGACGGTACGTGAGCGGTACGTTACGATAATCACGGCATACACGCACAACGAGTACGATCACTTAACCGAAAAAAGAAACAGACGAAAACAAACAACGCGAACAGGCTACTTGGCGTTGTATCGCCACTCCAGGGCTTGACGATTATTTGCGAAATTACGAAAATCGTGCACTTAACCTACGAACTACTGCCACGAAACCACGTGGAGCCCGATTCTGGCCGCTGTCAAAAATTTGTTAATACGGCCAAGGACACGTCCTTACCGTCGTAAAAAAGACGCGAGATACAAACAACCAGCCTCGACACGAGGCCTGTGCGACGCGGATTCGTGGCTAACAGTAATGAAACGGGCACCTCACCGTCGTCTGTTGTTCTTCAGCATGATCCTGTCTCTTCCGTCTAAAATAACCCTCCAAGAGCTCTCTTTCTCAGTTGGGGTCACCTTCACGACTTGAATCACCACACCCCGAGTACAAAAATCACGGCACGGCAGACTTGTCGAGCGGCACGGAAGTTACGCGTACGCACGGGAGCCCGAGAGATACGTGTGTGTGCGGCACAGTCGATCGCGACCACGAGCACGAAGATTTTGTTCGATAAGCGGTCGATGTCGATACCCCGGGCAGCGCTGAGGTCGCGTGGGCCAATCAGGCCGCAGGATTCGCAGCGCGGCTCGCCAGCTCGCTCGCAGGCGGCAGGATCAGCGGGCCGCGAAATTCGAACGCTCGCAGTGTCTATTACGCTATGATACAGCAGCATAAGCAAAAGTAGAAGGCAGCGGGTCGGGATGGCAATCCGTGAGATGCAGCAATGATATAAACAGCGGGTTCTTGAAATCATGCAACAGGATTGTTGGAACACCGCGCATCCCGGCTCGTCGGTGGTTCGTTCCGCCGTTCCGCCCGTTCTGCTAGACTAGCTCGTTGGTCGTCGTGTTCTCCTAGAAAGCGTCAATGTTCCGCTGTGGCCACTGCATGCAGTCACCTACGCCTGCTCTCAGCGTGACCTTGAGGCGAGAATTTGCGTCTCCGTTCCTTTCTCTCTCTCTCGTTCGGGCACAGCATGATGTCCTTGGCGAAAAATCCCACGATGTCCTCAAAACGGTGAGGCGCCGAAATGACATACAAGAAAAAAATAAAAAATAAAACGCTATTCTAAGCGGACGCATGCAAGCCCTGGAGGATCTTGGCGCTCATTTTTCAGCTCGTTTTCCCGGGCTCCCGC
>NW_018025629.1:0-2219 GCF_002006095.1 Pseudomyrmex gracilis
TTTTTGTAATCAATTTTGTAGAACAAATTTGATAAAGACCAAAAACTATGGTCAAAACGTTATTTTGCAAACGATTAAATAAAGAACATCATTATTACATTTACACACACCAACAACTGTGCTTTTGACTCCAACTGCCTTGCCACTTCTTTTAAAAAAATATATATGTTTAGTCACGGGGATGACTCGCTAATTCTTAAGCTTCACACTAATCACTTTGCTTCCTTCTAAATTGTAACAAAACTAACAAAAAACTAGTATGCACTCTTTGGCACCTTATCAGCAAACATTAAAACAAACTTTTAACGTAATCTATGTTGTCTGCCTACTATAAAATTCCTACCATAAATTGTACGCTTATATAAAAATAAAATATTAACGATCCTTCTGGACACCGGAGCGTTCTTGTCATAAAACCCAAACATAAAATTCAAAAATACAAAACTAAAACGCCAACTTACGGTCTTTCTTACTTCTAAAAAAAACCGAAGCTTAAAACTAAAAACCAAAGTAAAACAACTTAATGGTTAATCCAATATTAAATATCACCTGACCCCAAAACTACGTGATTTTTACATATTTGTCACGTTTTAAAGAAGTTCCTGGTCGTCTTGTACTGCAACCGTCCTCGGCTGCTCGTCCAGAATCTCCAACAACTGCTCTGTAGTCGGTGTAATCTCCTGTCGTATCATGTCACATGCCTTCTGGAGTCCCGGTGACAAGGTTAGGTTGCGACAGGGGTAAGGCTATTACAGGTCAGGTACTCAAGTCTCGATGACTTCTCGCCAGTGATGATAGATCGGGCCGGCCAGCACCAAGAACACCAAAATGGTGGGGGCACGCCATATATATAATACTTCTATATTGCTAGTCGCGTATCTTCGCAATGAGAGGCACGAGGCCCGAGAAAGAGAGACGCACGAAGTCCAAATATGGGCATAGATAGTCGAGCGTCATTATGCGCAGGCGCGTCTACTAAGCGAGTGCGAGCGAAACAAAGCATTGGAAAGAACGCGAGAAAGAGAATTGCCCAAACGTGCTTGAATGTTCACCGCATGCGCACAAAGCAGCTGGAGAGAGAGACTACTATATTGTCTGCACCGTAACATGTGGACTTCAGGTCGGCACCGTACTAGCAATATAAAAGTATTATATACCACCATGATCAAAAAATAACCNGAATTTTTAATTTAAACCTCGCGGGCTTATCGGTTTAGAATTCTGTAGTTTGTGTCACGTTGGCAGCACTGTTACGGACACCCATGCCAAGCTTCTGCTTATCAGCTGTTTATTTACCTTTATGACAGTGATTTCTTTACATCAAGTTTTTACGTCGCGGCGATTTTTACAATGGATTCAAAACTTGAACAACGTTCTTGCATTAAATGTTGCTATAAAAATAAAATTAAGTGTTCCGACACATTAAAAATGTTACAAACGTGTTATGAAGACGATACTCTATCGAAAACACAGGTGTACCAGTGGTATGAACGCTTTAAAAGTGGTCGTGAGGCTGTTGAGGACGATGCTCGTCCTGGGAGGCCATCGACATCGAAAACTGACGAAAACGTCGATGGAATCTTAAATATTACCTTATTAAATAATTAATTTACCTTATTAAATATTACCTAGGAGTTATGAAACGGTTACGCGAAGCTATCCGCAAAAAAAGACCTGCTTTGTAGGGCAACAACTCGTGGATTCTCCATGACGATAATGCGCCATCTCATAATGCGTTGATTANTCGTGAGTTTCTCGTCAAAAACAACACCAATACCATTCAACAACCGCCCAATTCACCTGATCTGGCACCATGTGACTTCTTTCTATTTGATCGACTCAAAAAACCACTACGAGGAACTCGTTTTGAGAGTGTGGAGGCAATAAAGCTAAAATCGCTGGAGGCACTAATGGCTATACCAAAAACCGACTTCCAGAAAAGCTTCGAGGGGTGGATCAAACGCTGGCACAAGTGCATCGCAGCCGACGGGGACTACTTTGAAGGGGACAACTTGAATTTTGAAGAATAATCACGTACTTTTCTTTTTATGAATAAATTCCGGTTATTTTTTTATCATGGTAGTATAGATTTACTTTAAAAAAAGCGTTTACTTGTCGTATAACTATGTAGGAAAAAATAACATCCTGCAAAGCGGCTTTTATGACCTTATTCATTTCTTAGATATATATAACTTTATATAAATAATACTAGTTAGATA
>NW_018025630.1:0-2326 GCF_002006095.1 Pseudomyrmex gracilis
TGTGAAGGGCCTCCGGCGGGGTTCTACAAATGTAAGTGTGTCGGCTGCATGTGTGTGGCGCCGATTCGTGGTCTAGCAATTGAAATTATTCTAGGTCAATTCCTATGATTTTGTGGATTTTGGCGAAACTAGGGGAAAAAGGTTGTAGAAATGATGCACAGAAACTAGGCGGATGTCATTAAAGTACGGGAATTTGATCGGAAGCAGTTTCCTGGGAGCTGTTGTGGAGATTATTTGGAAGAAATCGGAAGGATTTAATTTGAAGGAGTTGATAACATAGAGTATTTTCTTCGGATCTGCAATCCGGTAAATGGAGGTGAGTTTTAGGCAGTATTGTAACCAGGGGTCGTCCGGTGGAGGGGTCGGTACGCGAGGGGAGTTGGAAGGTTCGTCATCCGCGGGTTCTTGCGCGGATGTGGAAAGTAGAAGAGAAAGAGAACAAAGAGGGGGTGGAGGAGTTGGCGCGGATTGCACATCCGCGGGATTTTCTGCGGAATAAGAGGGTGTGTTGGAGAGGGGAAACGAGAAGGTGAAGAAAGTTGATTGTTCGCAGGTGGAGCAGGGGAGAATTTGGCGTCTGCGGGAAGATCGGGGCTTACAGGTGAGTAAGAGGGAGCTTCATACCACGAATCGTCGTGTGTATGAGTGTGTGTACTTCTGTGTGTATGTCATTAGAGGAATGTATGTATCAGTGTGTGTGTGTGTGTTGCAAATGCGTCGGTGAATGTAAGTGCACTTGAGATGGATTTGTGTGCGTATCGCAAGGATTTTTTTTATATTATTATCGTTGTTGTCATTGTTATCCGCGTGGTCAACGTTGGAACGTTTCTCGGGGGTGGTAGGCGTCGGGCGGTTGGGCTTGTCCGGCTCAGCTTTGCCCAAAGCGAGAGCGGCGGCTCGGCGCAAGACTCGATTTCGCCGATTGCGTCGAGCCTTTATTGTCGCCCGTGAAGTGTATTTGCGAGGTTCTACTTAAATCAATTATTTAATTGATAGGCTGCAAGAGTCTTATTTGCTTGAGTAACCCGCAGTTGAGTCTTCAAAGTGTGAGGAGAAGAAAAAAAGAAAAAAAACAAATTGTTTACGGAAAGTTTCTTGTACGCTGAGAATACAAAATTAAAATGGAAAATCGGAGATTATCCTGAGCGATTCAAAACCGCGGATGTCTATCAGAAGTCATCCACAACGATTCAGAATCGCAGACATCTTCTCTGATTAAGGAAGGAAGTGAGAGTCTATCCAGAGCAATTCAGGATTGCGGATGTCTATCAGAAATTAACCAGAACGATCGCGGATATCTTCTCTAATTAAGGAAGGAGGTGAGAGGCTATCTCAGACAGTTCAGTACTGCGGCTGCTGTGTTTGATTCATGCGAGACTTTGTCGTTTTTATTTCACGAGTACGTTTCTCCCTGAAGAGCAGCGGGTTTCTCTCTTTTTCTCAATCTCTATTTCTAATTCGTGAAACCTCAGTAATCAATTGGTTTTTTAAAAGCACTTACTACTTGGTTGAGCGGCGGCTGTGTCAGGTTGGCTACAGGCACTCGGGAGTGGAAGGTTGGAAACCAGTGCTTCGGTGTCCTGGTTTGGCACTCACTGCACCAAACTTCACTTTTGAAACTTTTTGCACCACAACACTCCCGACTTTTAAAATCAGCAACTCTTATATGATTCCGGTTCTGAGAGTCCCAGCTTATATACAATTTTGAATAAGCGAGGAAAACTCTCCCAATCGGAAAACTCAGTTGAGCTTTGCCAGTTCCTATTTGTTAGTTAGTGATCGGGTAAACTTNGTGAGATCGCCAATCGGCGACGATTTCTCGCCTCGGTCGGCTTGTCCGATTTTTTGGAGAAGGGAAAAGGAAGAGTTTTAGTTTTCGATCACGCTACATAGACCCTTTGCTATGTGTTTATAATAAAATTTTTGTAGATTATTCATGGCGCCAGAGTTCCATTTGCCCCGGCTGTTCTAAATTTTATAAGCGGTGTTCTTCTTGGCCCAGAGATATCCGGGTTTGTTTGGAAAACTGCTCAGAGTGTTTAAATAATAAATTTTTCTTGCTTGTTATAGCAAAATTTCGGGTTATTACTAGACGCGGTTTATCTTTTCGGGCGCCGATATGATTTTCGTTTGCTCTTCTATCGTTTGGAGTTTAAGTTTCCAAACGATAGAAGATCCGTTCGAATTATTTATTGCTTTTCATTGTTTACTAAGAAAAAGTTTGTTATGCGTTGACGCGTTGCATTGCAAGAAAAAGGGAACCGTGGAGTCCCCAGGACGTAACATATTCAATTTTTTCTATTTTTACAAAACCACTGACATCAAC
>NW_018025631.1:0-2319 GCF_002006095.1 Pseudomyrmex gracilis
TGGAATCTCCGGCTTTCCGTGCCATCGCCTTCCCTGTTAGGCCACCGAGGCACTTGGAGTTAGTCTCGCAATACTTATACATATATCGAAGATGGTATATAATTTAAATTACAAATGTTTAACATACATTTAAATTGATTACTATAATATTATAAGTATGCTATTTTTTCAAGTACTTATATTTTTAATTATATTTTAATTTTTGTTTCACATTTAAAAACCTAATATATACTATTTTACTAACATATAAGATATTGATTATATCCTCTCAATAATATTTCCAATGCACAAAATAATAAAATTAAACATAATAAGTTTCTGAGCGTGGTTAAGTTTTAGTGTTATTTACTGTTTTAAAATTACAATTTAAAAATAGCCTGTATAATAATTGTAAAATATATTTTCTACATAGTCTCAAGTAACTTTAATAACATATATTTTCTACATAGTCTCAAGTAACTTTAATAACATTAAATTTTACGACATCGCTCAGAAAATTTCTAAATTTATTTTTAATATTTATAAGTATCTATAGATACGGGGCACGCGCGCGCAATATGATTTCAATATGCCCGCCAAGCTTCCACCACTCGTTTTTAGTTCGGTACTTCCGGTACCATGGCTTAGGCGGCGCTGAAAACAGCGTTCCCCTTCTCACAAGAGGTGAGTTTGAACCTCTTGCGTAAACCTATCGCAGAAACTCTTATGGCCGTGGCCGCTCATTCTTCTCTCTGATACAACCATTGTTAATTCGGTGATTGGAAAGTTCTCGAAAACGCAATTTTACAATAAAGCTTATGAATAACGAATATACGCATTTGACTCATTTTAATATTCTACATTTAACGATACATAGTCCTTTTCGCAATTCGCGGATATCTCAAGAACCGAAAGAGATAGCTTGAAACTAATTTTGCAGGTACCTTTGATCGGCTACTCTGCGATTCATGATAAAGAGTGAAAGTTAACAAATTGAATATTTCGAGAATGGTACAAGTTAGAGCAAAATACTTTTTACATCTCAATTCCTATTGGTTAGTTGCAAAATACCACACGATAAAAGTTCAATAATTTCTATTATTAAAAAAATTGATTGTTAATAACTAAAGTTAGAAAGTTTGAACTAGGCTGGTATTTTGCAGTTTGTTGCGCTAAAGATTATGACGCAAACTGTTTTTCTCTATCTTTTTTAGTTTAAAAGTTATTAATTTTGCAATTAACTGTGATGTTGCGTGGTAGCGACTTAAGGGTGATAACTTATCGATCTTTGCGGAAAGTTTCATAATAAACTTAAACTTTAACGGTATATATATAATACAATTATAAAAAAAATTAAATATTATCGATTATTAAATTTTAAAGGAAAAATAAAAAATAAAAAATAGATATACTATCCTATGCTAATATGATAAATATATGAAAAGAATAATTAAGAATATATATATAAGAGACTCAAACAATTAGTTATATATATATTTGACGTATCGATTTTATTTATTTAATATTTTGACACAAATATTCAGAGGAAAATAGGATGAGTAGGATGAGAAGTAAATACAGGAAATTGAATTATAAGTACAAAATATTGTTTTAATTATTGTATCTTAAAAACTTATTGTATTTTTTACAGTAAATAAGAAACGAAAGATAAATAATAACAGAAACAAATAATAATAATAAAATAAAAAAGCAAAAAAATTTACAATTTCAATTAAACAGTAATAATAATACTAAAAATTAAAATTAATTATATAGGTTTTTAATTATCATTTATTGTATCCAAGGGAACATCGTGTGTTACAGAATTAAACTTTTTATATCTTAAACAATTTTATTGTTATAGAAGTATAGAAAATAATTGTTTTTATAAAAAAAATAATTTTTTTCTCATTATACTTCTGTAACAATAGAACAGTCTAAGATAAAAATTGTTTATTTAACAAAAAACATGCTTCTTTAGATATAATCTATGATAATGAATTAAAGAAAAAGGGAAATTAAATTTTTTAATTAAAATTGTAAATCTTTTCTTGTCATTAAAATATAAAATTTATATATATATATAAAATAACATATATACGTTATATGTTGAAACTAGGGCTGCGGTTATTCGAATAAATAAGAATCCGGATATCCGGATAGTGACGTCATCGATTATTCGTAATCCGGATACTTCGAAGTATAGCTGGGGAACGAATATTCGGATATTTGTACACTCCGAATAAAACGGATAGAACAATTCGAATAATGAAGGTCGCATTGTGCAGTCAAACATGTAACTTGCGACATTTCTCCCTCACTAGTTTGAAATTTATAAAA
>NW_018025632.1:0-2269 GCF_002006095.1 Pseudomyrmex gracilis
CCGTACTAAAGCCCGGTCAGAAACCTGCTATCAGGGCCATATGTAACACGACGTTACATTTTTGATCAGGGCGCTGTCAGGTTGCCTTAACAAGACCTTATCAGGCAACAGGACAAAACCTAACGCGCCCTTCTTAGGGCCGTGTTTGATTTTCTACTCGGGATTACCGTAATTGTACTCGCAAAGGTAGATTTCAGCAATGTAAGTTCCGATATAGAGGCCTGCGGTAACCTATACACAGAGAATAAAACAAGATGTTTCTTGCGCAAAAACAAAAAACTACATCAATCAAATCGATAGATGATAGAGAGAGAAGAACATCTAAGTCCAGAACAATAAAAGGTAGAGAAGCATGAATAAAAAGCGCTATTTTTTTACTACAAAAACTAGTCGATTGGTCATCACGAACAAGGCGATAGTCGCATACGTCAAACACGCTGGAATCATCTTTTTCTCCCAATCATGTCTCGCTAATGGCAAGAACGTCTAGATCAAGGTAAACAATTAGATCTTTGATCAGCGGAAAATGTGGAGGCAGAGAACGGACATTGACATGAGCAACACAAAAACAGTTTAACGGTGTGTACCAATTTGGTGAGGACAGAACAAAAAAGAGGGAAGACACAGAAAACAGAGAAGAAGTTGTAGAATGAGAAGAAGTGGGAAAAAAAGAAAAGCGAATACAAGGGGAGAAGACAAGACACTCTAAGACATTAAGAGACAAAGAAATGATATCTGGGAGTCAATCATAAACTATGATCGAGTTATTGCGCAGCGCAAGAGTCAGAGAGCCGTACGGAGTGTTGGGTTATATTAAATGAATTTTTAGCACAACGTCTGCTTCTTGGGTTTTACATTAATTTATTTTGAGAAACTTACATATTACTCTTGAAGCTAATATAGATCAATTATTCCTTTCTCATCATTTCTTAATAGAAATTATAGAACACGTGTTACTTCAATCTCTAGAGAACAAAAAAGGAAAGGAACGACGGCGGTGATATAAACCAAGAAGAAATTTAAGTATTATACCCAAAACAAAAACATTATTGATGTCCCGCCTTTATTGTACTATCTGTGCAATCCATACTAAGTTTCTCGGGAACTTTAAATTCACACTACTCTGTGATACAGCAAATGACTGAATTTATATTTTATACAATTTATCATCTTAATTTTATCAATGCGGAAATCATTGCCGTCGAAATAAGTGGACAAGCGTTTGACTGAAATATTATAGCTGAGGCTAAGAGCTCGCGCATAAGAACGGACCTGAGTAAGACCTGAGAAAATCGCAGGAATCGCCGACAAGACCAGTACATTCAGATCAGAGAGGCTGGCTGTGCGCATATCCTCAGGAGATGTGTAATAATATACGCGAGAGCTATCAAAGCGCTTGAAAAAAGTAATGCTTCGACGCATCCAAACGATTTTGATGTTAAAAGCTTTTTAGGCTCCTAATCTCCGCAAGAACACCACGCTCAGATGCTGTAGACCTCTCATATATGCCTTTCATGACGTCAGACCACGCGGGATTAATGTCGCAAGAACAAACCACAAGCCTGCGGGCAGATGACATCCATTCGTTTATTTTAGAGATTGAGGTGAATCTTACCACCATGGGACTCGTATGGGCGGCACGGATTTGGATAGAACTCATTACCTCCAAAGCAATAAAGAAAACATTAAGCTTGGACACAAGTGAGGTGAGAACATCAAGGCGCTTCCCTTACGTACAGGCAAGCCAAAGATGATTATTTCCTGCTCTTGTTGCGCACTCTCAAATACATTGAGACGACGCTCTAGGACCATCTCGTTGTGCACTCTCAAATACATTCGGCGAGGCACTTCGCGAGCTGTCATCGGATGGTAGCCTCTCAAGGGCCCTGCATTGACTCTCAACAGATAATAGCCTGGTCTCCAGAGATAATTAGTTGAAAGATGTTCGACAGTCTCCGAGAGACGGTCGACGGAAGCAGAAACGTCTCTAAAACTGGCAAAAAGACTCTCGAGACTCTGTAGTCTTACGCCAAGAGATTCGATGTTGTGATGCAAATCGTCAAGGCCGTCCAGCTGTCGCTCAAAACCGTCGATTTTAGTGACCAACGATCCAATTTTTAATGTAATAATTGATGTATTCTACATCAAACTATTTTGTACTACGAGGTTAATGTTTTTAAACTAAGAATGAAACAAGGCCGATACGAGCCATTCCNAGGATGTTGTGCAGGAATAAACGTGCATGTATATATATATATACACATGTATG
>NW_018025633.1:0-2323 GCF_002006095.1 Pseudomyrmex gracilis
GTTTTTTTCATATTTGTGTTATATAAAAAATGTACATATGTACCAAAAAACGTAGATATATACATCTTGGAGACGCGGTATTGTCGTACAGCATTAAGAAGTATATACCATGCATATAGTAAATAGTACATACCTTGAAGTCGCCATATTGTCGCCGCTGTATTGCAGCCGCCATGCCGGTGCCCGCCGCGTCATATCCTGTGACGCCATCTTGTCGAACCGCCATATTGCCACGTGTGAAGTCGTCATAACACAGCCCACCGCGTGTGAAGTCGCCAAAATGTCGCGTGACATCATTTCCCGCGTGACGTCATATCCTGTGACGTCAGAGCCACGCCCCCGCGTGACGTCATAGTGACGTCATTTCCCGCGTGACGTCATATCCTGTGACGTCAGAGCCACGCCCCCGCGTGACGTCATAGTGACGTCACCCCTCCCACTGTGACGTCATACCCCGCACCCCCGCGTGACGTCATACCCCCTCCCCTGTGACGTCATACCCCTCCTCCCTGTGACGTCATACCCTCTCCCCCTGTGACGTCATATCCCCTCCCCTCTGTGTGACGTCACCCCTCCCCCTGTGACGTCATACCCCGCACCCCCCTCGTAGCTCCTGAATTAGAACCGGCCTTATATCACTACTCCNACTCGATCCTGCTCCGGACGTCTCGAGGGGCCGGGCTCGTTTCCCTGCGTCTTACGAGAATTGTTGAACTGCCTTTTGCGACACTCGTCANTTTCGTGTTCCGAATTTCGGCAGTAACGACACCACTTGTCTGATTTATCGTTCTGGCGCTCCGGTGGTCTCTCGTTTCGTTGTTCTCGAATGTCGCGAGGGAATGAGGGTCGGATATCGTTTCTACGCGTTATTTCAGGTCGGATTTCAACGCGTCTGTCATACCCTTGGTTTTCTTCCCGAGGCCTGCGATAGTCGTTGAGAAGGCGATAAGGAGTTTGTTGACGATAGTCGTCTGCGCGGCGCGGTGGCGACGGATAGCGGCGGTTGTCTGTTATGAATCTCGGTGTCGAATGGCGATAATCGTTCGGCGGTCGCTGTGGTGTGGAATGTGCAAGCGGACGGTCGATATGATTCACGCGTTTGTCGGCTCTACTGTCAACCGAGCTCTGGTTGCCATACCGTTGTTTATCTAGTTCTTGTCGCCGAGATATTCTTAACGCTTCGGCGAATGCGTCATGCGTAGAAGATTGGTTATCGATCCGGAGTTGTAAGCGATATTCTAGCGGCAAACCGTCGTAGAAAGATCTCGTCGTCATGCGGTCGGTGTCTAAAGTAAACTTCACGCTCAGATTACCGATCTGACGTCTCTCGCAATCGAAAATTGCTGATCGTAGCTCTTTGACGCGGCTTATGTAATCTAATATATGCTCCTTCGGGCGCATATAAATTGAGCTTAACTCACCGCGATATTGGTCTATGGTTTTTGATAACCCGAAAGCCTGATTCAAAAGATCGATTAATTGTGTCACCGAATCGCACGCCTCTTCTGACACGGCATAATACGCTCTACNGCGGAGTTTGTTAATTAATAGCTTTGTTAAATTAAATCACATCGCGGCGGTACGATTTCCTTTGCGCGTCTACATGCCTGCACGAATTGTGAGAGAGGGATATTATACCCGTCGAAATACGGAACGACGTCTGTAGCTTCGCGGTACGATATACGAGGCAGCTGAGATGTTTGTTCTGGCGAGGNTGAACGTGGATAGAATTGTGCCTGCTGGCCATGGTGCGATGACGTAGCATCGTCTAAATGTCGCGGTCTCGCATACGTGTTATCTTCGTACGCGTTTTCTCTCGCGTCTCTCGTGTACACGTGTAATATTTCGGGCCTATCGAACGCGGTTTTGTTTTGTTCCGCGTGTAACAGTGATTCTTTTGTTTTTTCTAATTCTTCTTCCCTACTTGAAAGTTCCCTTTCACGCGATTCTATCTCGTTCTCTTTTTGGCGTAACGCTCGCGATTCTTCTTCCATACGAATTCTTTGTTTTTCGAGCGCTTTTTGCATTACTGCGATCTCTGCGCGTACCTGTTCTTCCGTCATTAAAGCTTGGGCTCCCGCAACTTGTTTGCTACTACACGTTTTGCTGCGCGTTTCTCTATCCATTTTTACCGCGAAAATTACTACACGAACGTGTGACTTCTAGCGCTAGCTACTAGACTTTTCGTGAAACAACCTTGTCGATCCCACAACTGTCACCAATTTTATGTTACGTCCCGGTCGGTCGCGGCTAAAAAAAATTAAAAGAAATTTAGTTCTCGGACCATTGACTGGGAATTACCGCTGTTTTGGGTAAAAACCCG
>NW_018025634.1:0-2320 GCF_002006095.1 Pseudomyrmex gracilis
AAACGGAACCCGCCCGCACAGTTGCTATATTATTTCAAGTTTTTGTAAAGCAATGTGTATTCCACTTCAATTATTATCACCTCATTTTCCAAGAGTGAGAAATATGAGACGTTTGATTTATCAACTTCAGAATGTTTATCAGAAGCTTGTAAATCTAGACAGAGCTTTAACTTGTGCTGATTTAGACACATTAAAGGATATTATTACTTCGATACAAGAAAAAGCGGATATATATAAACAACACCATTGTAATACTTTGAGTGATGACGATATCATTGCTAAGAATCAAAATGCATTTAAAGCTTTGACTACACACTGTATGGATATACCACGATACGCTTGTGTATCATGTGAAAAACTTTGTTACAAAAGAAGAACTTCTAAAATAATTAATAAAGAAATTTAAG
Organism: Pseudomyrmex gracilis; assembly: GCF_002006095.1. NCBI lineage: Eukaryota > Metazoa > Arthropoda > Insecta > Hymenoptera > Formicidae > Pseudomyrmex > Pseudomyrmex gracilis. The sequence goes on from NW_018025634.1 coordinate 408, forward strand.
GCTCTGAAGTAATAACTAAGAAATAAATAAGATCAAACGAGCCACTTTGCAGGATGTTATGCTGAAATGTTCTTTTATATATATGTATACATATATATATGTTTACATGTAAATTTTTACACGTGTGTTTTTTTAATTGAAATTTCAATTCTTAAAATCATACAGTATGCTATACTTGCATCTTATGTATGAAAGACCCCGAATATCCCCAGAACTAATTTTAAAATATTGCGAAAAAATACTCCTTAGCCAGAAGTCAAACCTGGAATTACCAACTTTCCGGGCCGTCGCCTTCCCTGTTAGGCTACCAAGGCACTTGGAGACATTCTTCGCAACACTCGTACATATATCAAAGATGGACATTGATAAACTAATAACGCATTTGACACCAGCGTGAATCAACGATTAATAAAGAAATTTAAGGTTTTGAAGTAATAACTAAGAAATAAATAAGGTCAAACGAGCCACTTTGCAGACGATACTCTTTTTGTTGCGGAAGAGCGGTCACCCGCGGTGGCTGTAAATGTTGCAAAACTTGGCACTGAAATGCTCGTACGCGCCATACAGCGCCTTGGGCTTCGGGTTGCCCCTGAAAAAACAAAGGTGGTTGCCTTCACCGGCCGCCATCGCGACCCGATGCCTGAAAAGATACAACTGGCCGGAGCCAACGTGCCCATTCGCCAGCATATCAAGTATTTGGGGTTACTTGTAGATGGACAGTGGTCTTTCCGCGTCCACTTCCAGGCGGTTCTGGAGCGTGGGGAGCGTGTGGTCTCTTTATTGGGACGGCTTATGCCAAACCTGCGCGGTCCGGGTGAGCGTCGACGCCGCCTGTATGTGATGGTGGTCAATTCCATTGTCTTCTATGAAGCTCCGGTGTGGGCTGACGACCTTCTGCGTTGCCGGTGGGCGTGCAGCACGTTCTGTCGACTCCAGCAGACTATGGCGTCGCGACTGATATATGCGTATCGGACTGTTTCTGGCGGTGTTGCCGGGATGCTCGCTTGCGCTCTACCGCTGGAACTGCAGGCCCAATATCTTAATCAGGTGTTCCGCGAAGTACGCAATTCCCCACCGGATGATCCCTATACCGACGTCGCGGATCTAAGGCGCAAGGCGCGCAAGGATATGATGAGGCAATGGCGCGCTCGTGTGCGCGATCCTCGTTTACCTGGTTTGGAAGTTCGAATGGCTCTGGCCTCCGTTCTTTCTGAATGGGTTGATCGGTCACATCGCGGACAGTTGACCTATCGGACGACACAGATGCTCACCGGACACGGTAGTTTTGAGAAATATCTGCACCGTATCGAAAAAGCCCGATCACCAAGATACGAGCACTGTGATGCGGCCGTAGACTCGGCACACCATACGCTCGCGGAGTGTCCTGCATGGGAGATGGAGCGCAGGGCCTTGCGAGATGTAGTCGGTATGGATTTATTACTCGCGGTCCTTTTCCGCAGAATGATTGCTGACGTAAACTCTTGGAAAGCTGTAGTCGCCTTCAGTGAGACTGTTGTTCTTGCAAAAGAGACAGCAGAGCGAGAGAGAGAAGTTCGAGGTCAGTGAGAGAATCCTGACAGGCGCCAGAGAGACTCTTAAAGTCTCCAAGTTGCATCACTTGTTTAGGCGCCGTAGCATAATTGAGTGAGTGAGAATCTTCGGGTTCTTCCTCAAGGGATGAAAGCGTTAGCTCGCAGGTGTGAGCTCTACCAACTAGCTCCACCGCCTAATCTACCAACCTTGGCCAGGTGTGTTTCTACTATAGACGTATAATATATAGACTGCGCGTTTGGCTGAAAAGATGTCTTCAACGTTGAGAGAGACAACATACTTTGAATAGTAACTCTTTCTCTGTCTATCATTTCTCTCATTACTTCGCTAGACAAAGATGAGGCTACTATTCAACACCAGCT
>NW_018025635.1:0-2320 GCF_002006095.1 Pseudomyrmex gracilis
TGATGCGTCCTGCAGCTTCGTTTTTCAACGAACAGAGAAGCAACTTACAGCAAGCAACTCTTTCAATCTTGGCAGTCTCGGAGAGCATTTGTCGAACTTTTATCACATAGGACTTGTAACGTAAGTCCTCTTCAGCAATTCGACGCATTGTAGTATCACTCACACCCAATGTTTTTGCCAATTTCGTCAGAGACAGCCCTGGATCCTCTGAAATGAGTTCTTTGAGCCCTTTCGACAATTGCTGGTGTCCTTACCGACTTTTCTTTCAAATGACTCTTCCTCGTCGAGTTGGCAGAACCTTTTTCGGACGTCTCCAAAACCAAATATTTAGCTGCAACATCATAAACGTCGATCTCGGGTACCTGAAGAACCGAATAATTTCGGTCGGCGAATGTCCAGCGCGAAGGCCTTCGATTATTGCCGCTCTTCTATTGTATTCTGCACTCGATCTTATCTGCTCGGACATTTTGCGGTTATGTATAATTATTACAAACATTTGACTTGCCCGAACGTCAACAACAACATACCGCAAAAGTCAAATAAAGCAAAAAATTTAAAGTTAAATTTGTCCGGATTTTGATGGCGGACCCTGTATAGTACACATAAATGCGCGAAACGGTACGTAGCTTAAAGTTTGATTCTTTAGATATTAACTTTGACCAGCCGTGTTACTCCTGAGATTGACTAAAAACTTAACAATCAAAACCCGAAAAATAAGACTGTTTTGAACTTTGCCCAAAACGCTTGGTTACTTCAGATATTGACTAGTCAATCCTAAGATTGCCGGGACTTCGGACTTTGACGCTAACATAAACATATATATTTATTTATTTATAGATGCATTTTAATTTCTTAAATATTTTGTTAGTTCTGACTTCTGTTGTTAATTTTAACTCGTGTAAAGTGACTTTAAAATAATCATAACACTCTCTATGTATTGCGCGTCTTGTTTTATGTTGTATTCTTTTTCTTATCCCAGACAGCATAGACCTGCAAAATACGTCCTAAAGACATCCGGAAAATGTGCTATTTTTAAGGACGTACTTCGAATGTTTTTAAGATGTCACTTGAAAGTTTGTGCTGTCCGGAATGTTTTTTCAATTTTTTTATCTATTCTATTTGTTCTTTCCTTATCTATCTCTCTTTCCTTTCTATCTTCTTATTCTATCTATCTTTTCTACTTCTTTCTATCTAAGCTTTTACCTGTTCTGTTCTATCTATATTTTTTTTGAAAATGCGCAACATTGGTTTTGTAAATAGTGTATAAATTTTTATATATTTGTATTTATATATATATATTTATATTTTTATTAATTTGAAACATTGTTTTATACTATAACATGTAGAATTATTTCAAATATTTTAATTATTATTATTATTATTTATGCTAAAAAACGTATATATAAACATTTATTACAATATTAAACAAAACAAATGTTTTACATTGTGTTTGACGGAAGAAACCACCACCTTCTCGCGGTTTCCGTTGGGCAACAATGTGTACATAGTTTGTTTCTAAAACTTAAATACAATAAAATTCTTATTGCAAAGATACTTTTTTTCTTTTAATGTATATTATATGTAATTGCGAGTGCAAAGTAAAAAATATATTAACAGAATACTTTTTACGTAACAAACAACATTAAAATATATTTTTATCTCTCTATGGATTTTATAGTAACAATAATTTTGCTAAATATATAATTAAGTATACTTTTCTTTTTTTGTAACAAAAAGACGTACATATTGGCCAAGAGTAAATTTATATTCTTTACTTTTCATTTATGCTTCTCATATGTTTCATTTTTCTAATTATTCTTTTATGGTGTTAATATATTTTTTATTTAATCGAAATGTTTCTGTAAGTAAATAAGTGCAAGAACAAGGACAAACGGCGAAAAATGATAAACAGGCTTAACCGCTCGCGCTAGCCGCGTACGCTATAGCTATGTTGAAAGAAAGAGACAGTAGACATATCTCTGTTCTCTTCTACCGCCCGAAGACGGCCGAAGCGTCGAGCGCACACGTACACGGCTGCTCACCTGTGTGTGTATCCCCTCCACTTGCTGCAGCGTGCTGTAAGAGAGTCAAAACTGGGCACACTGGGCTGCGTTCCAAAATTCTACTCCGTCAACTCTAAAGAACCCAGGGTAGTGGGGGTAAAGAGTAAACCAGAGTAAGTTACGAAATTGGGCGGTTTTGGAACGCAAAAAAGTAAGAGTCAGGGCCAGTGTTCACAGGTTTAGCTTCCTTACAGCATGCTACAGCAAGTGGAGGGGATACGCACACAGGCGAGCAGCCGTGTACGTGAGCGCTCGAC
>NW_018025636.1:0-2317 GCF_002006095.1 Pseudomyrmex gracilis
TTGGTCGAGCTGATTCCGCACATTCCGTTCCGCTATAGATTTCCGCTCAATGGGACATCGCCCTAAGACGTGCGTCGGTTTCTTTATACAACTCGTTTTTTGTTTAAAACAGTTCTAATAAATTCTGTATCTCTGGCATATCTGTTTTTTTAAATCGCAACAGGTTATGGGCCCAGGTTTGCCAGAGGCTAAAAAATAAAAGGTGTTGTGCTACAAAAGTAAAAAAAACTAAGCAAGACAATGACGATGGCGGCGAACGGCCAGGATGAGATGACTCAGATTGAGAAGCTGAAAGACAGTGAAAACTTTCTTCTGTGGAAAAATTCCAAATTACTATTCTTTTCAAGTCAATAGGCTTGTTTGAAATAGTAACGGGTTTGTTGGTGCTGATGAAGGGCATCACGGAAAAAGCCAAGGCAGATTGGATAAGGAAGGATACACGTGCACAAAAGATAATAATATCAACAATTGGAAGGCAACCCCTAACACACATTTTAATATGTAAAACAGAAGTGTCAACTACTTCAGGAATTCTTCAACTTCACTTATCAAAAGGGCTCTGATATTGGTTCGTATGTAAGTAAGCTTGAAGCACTAGCATACAGATTAAAAATATTGAATGCAGATCAAGAGGCACGGTAGTGCCTCGCGCCAAGTATATGCGCAAACGAAGTGCGCGCGCGCTGCGCGAGGTACCCCGTGCCTCTTATACGCGAAATTTAGCCGAGAGCCTTTTCGAGATTTTCCGATCTCAACAACGGCTAAACAGATCGAGTTTGTAGTAGACTTGATCGAAAGTTGAGATCAAGGCACGAAAAAAAGTACTTCGCAATTTTTTTCGTCCGTGCCTTCCCAACGGGAATTTATCTCTAAAGTCCAAAATCCCGAAAAATTAGGTTTTATAAGATTTAAGAAACGTGGTCGTCGTCGTCGGACAGTTAATGCGCGACTTCACCGCCAGAGCAAAACGTGCCCTTTCTCTTGTCACTATTTCTATGTAATTCTTGTCGTCACTAGTGGCGATTTCTATGTATGTATATCAAAACGAGAAGAGAGAATTGTATATTACACTGTACAATAATAATATAATACAATAATATATATATAATACAAATATAAAAAAATTAAAAAATAGTATCGAGCGTATTCTACATTTAACGATACATAGTCCTTTTCGCAAATCGCGGATATCTCAAGAATCAGAAGAGATAGCTTGAAATTAATTTTGCAGGTACCTTCAATCGACTACTCTGCGATTTATGACAAAGAGTGAAAGTTAACAAATTGAATACTATATTTCGAGAACGGTAAAAGGTAGAGCAAAATGGTTTTTACATCTCAGTTCTTATTGGTTAGTTGTAAAATACCACACGATAAAAGTTTGATAATTTTTATTATTTAAACAATTGATTGTTAATAACTAAAGTTAGAAAGTTCGAACTAGGCCAGTATTTTGCAGTTTGTTGCGCTAAGGATTATGGCGCAAACCGTTTTCCTCTATCTCTTTTAGTTTAATAGTCATTAATTTTGCACAAAACTATGATGTTGCGCGGTAGCGACTTAAGGGTGATAACTTATCGATCTTTGCGTTAGGTTAGGTTAGGTTTAATAATACGCTACATCCATATATGTAATACTCCTATATTGCTAGTACGGTGCCGACCTGAAGTTCACCGTTACGGTGCAGACAATATAGTAGCCTCTCTCTCTAGCTGCTTTGTGCGCATGCAGTGAACATTCAAGCACGCTTGCGCATTTCTCTTTCTCGCGTTCTTTCTCTCACTTTCCAATGCTTTGTCTCGCTCGCACTCACTTGGTACATGCGCCTGCGCATAATGACGCTCGACCATCTATGCCCATATTTGGACTTCGTGCGTCTCCCTTTCTCGGGCCTCGTGCCTCTCATTGCGAAGATACGCGACTAGCCACGGCTGGCTACATCAGATTAAGAGAGTCCTGGAGTAAGGCCTGGTTTATGCGAGCAATAACTGTTAACTTATGCCGGAACCGGTAAAGTTTAACTATATGATTTTAATACTTCTGTTTATACGAAATTGCCGAATGCGTATAAACAGAAGTATTGGAATCCTATAGTTAAACTCTACCAGTTTTGGCATAAGTTAACAGTTATTGCCCGCATAAACCAGGCCTAAGACCCGAAGTCCGCACTGGGGTCTCTGCCCGGAAAGTGGCGCCCTCAGTGGTTAAGTTATTCCGTCCTTCTTTTAAAGTGAGACGGGCAATCGCGCTGTCTATCGCGTCACCGGTCTTTCGTCGCAAGGCTCGAGCCGGCCAGCACCGAAAACACTGAAGTGGT
>NW_018025637.1:0-2267 GCF_002006095.1 Pseudomyrmex gracilis
AAGATTAGTTTAAACTTTAAAGAACTCTTGAGTTAATTCGCATTGGTCGATTTCTCAATCGTTGTATACCCGACCTATGATCGCGATCAAATAAAACATGGCGGAACGCGTCATTTTCTGTGAGATCTGATTTCTACTAAATATTTTGACCATTGATCAATGAACACATAGGGTGCGTTCAGACAACTCAACTGTTGCGCGATTGCTCAGTGAGCGGAAAGTAAGCAAGAAATATTATTCTGAACGGCTTCTTTTGGCTGCGTTCAGAGTGTGACATGTTACATTATTAACATAACCAAAACCTGAATAACTAACCACTACTCAATAACTAACCACTTTTTAAAAGAAAAAGTATTTATTGAGCATTGTAAAGAGTGCTTAATATTAATACATATCGTAATAATAATGAATTTCAACAATCTGATACTTGCCGAATTATTAGATGATGATATTGTACAAATAAATTTTATTAAATTGTTAATTGAAGAAGAGTTAAATCAGTTACTACTGCCAAATAATTTAGACAAACGTGGCATACGACAGAAAAATGAAAATTATTACGAAGAAATAGTTCCATTATATAGTACCTCTTTATTTAAAGAACATTTCAGGATGTCTCGAACAGCTATAGATGTGAGTAAATATATTTTAAATGTATATCATAAAATATAAATTTTATTTTTTATATTTTATCATATATCTTAATAAGTAAATATAATATCTATTTATTGTTATAGGAATTAGTAAATATAATTGGTAATGCTATGATAAAAAATCAAAATCAACCAGTTGATTTGACGAAAAAAGTATTGTTCACAATTTGGATTTTAGCAAAACAAGAAAGTTATTTGGCAGCAGGCGACAGATTCAATATAGCTAAAAGCACAGGACACAGTATAGTGAAAGAAATTGTTTCAGTATTAACTAATTTAATACCTAATTTTATTGTATGGCCAGATATGAACAAGTGCAACATATCATCTAGTGTAAGTACTATAAATACTACTTTAATATAATACAATAACAAGATTAGATTCTTTTGTATAGTATAAAAAATAAAATAATGCTTTTTATATCAAATATAATTTTTTTTCAGGTTTTCCAACAGCGTTCCAATGGTTTTCCAGGTGTCATAGGTGCAATCGACGGCTGTCATATACAATGTAAAGCACCTGCTCATAATGCCAATGATTTTTATAATAGAAAAGGATTCCATTCTATTATTTTGCAAGGTATATACACTCTGTACTATATTTTTTTTAATACAATATATATGTATTTTTTGTTATTAGTTAAATTATTTTATAATAATTTGAATTTATAGGTGTATGTGATCACAAAGCGCGTTTTATTAATATATTTATTGGATTACCAGGACGAATGCATGACTCTTGTGTTTTTAGATACAGTACTTTATATAGACAAATGAGAAATACAGAACAGCCTGTATTACCGCCACAACTACATCTAATTGCAGATGCAGCATATCCTCTATTAATTAACTTAATGACACCGTTTCGAGATACGGGTCATTTGAGTAAAGAGCAACTATTGTATAATACAAAACTGTCTTGTATTCGTAGCATAATTGAAAGAACCTTTGGGTTTTTGAAAGGAAAATTTCGGAGACTTCGTTACTTAGACATTAATGATTTCGAACTTGGTCAAAAAATGATTGGAGCTGCGTGTGTGTTACACAATTTTATGATTGACAAAGAAGAACTCAATATCGAAGAAGACAGAGATATAGAAAATGAAATATTATTAAACATTGCTGATAATGAGTATCCAGATGTAAGGAATGCTATGGCAATCGCAAAACGGAATAACATAATGTATCAGATGAGATAAAAAATAAATTATTTATTTGAGTTTTGTATTTATTTCGCAAAATTTGTTTGTTGGAATGGAATCCTTTTCTATTATAAAAATCATTTTTTATTTTGTTTACATATACAAAAATACGTTTACATATACAAAATATTCTTTTGTATACACATACAAAAGAAACAAAAGCGTAACACAAAATGGTAACAAAACAAAATTTTGTTGATTATATAGCATGCAGTTTTAACTTAATAGTAACAAAACAAAGTTTTGTTGATTATATAGCACAAAGTTTTGTTGATTATATTGCACAAAGCATGCTGTTTTAACTTTATATCATTTCTTCAAAATATGACTTATTTGAACGTTAAATAACGAAACATTTATTCATATAGTTACTTGTTTTAATCATAATTATATAGTTAACTATTTAAATCATT
>NW_018025638.1:0-2316 GCF_002006095.1 Pseudomyrmex gracilis
TAATGCATTTTCCCGCTAATTGATCATAAGCTCCTTGGAGCTTCGCGAAATGTCTTTCTAAGTCGGATAAGTCGTATTCTATTATAATTTTTCACTGTTCCTGGTACAGTTTTATCTTAGCTAATGTTTTTAAATAGACTACTTCATCGTTATCAAGTTGCTTTACTGAATATTTTTCATGTTTTCCGTTATTCAGATGACACTGTGGAATTATTACCATCAGGAAAGTGATTAATTTCGGATTCATCTTCGCGATCTGAAATAAAAGGATTTATATCACTTTGGTGATATTGTTTCACTACCGTGTTCTCGTTTACATGTTACGTTATATAATTATCATGTCGGATCACACGGAAAGGACCTTTCCACTGTGGTTCGAAAGATTTTGCATTAAAGTTTTTTACTAATACTAGATCTTTGATTTCAAGTGGTGCATAAGATTTATTAGAAATATTTGAATCTTGATATTCACGTATGTTCTTACGTGCTTCTCCGAGTTTATTTTTATGCTGTATACGCATGTTATCGACTTGGTTTTGGAAAGCCAATTGTTCACTTTCTTCACTGAAAATGTGATTGGGTTCTTTTCCAAATTGCAATTCATAGGAAGTATATCCCGTAGTTTTATTTACTGTGCAATTGTACGTGAGCATCGCTTGGGATAGTATCATATTTCATTGCTCGTTTTCGCTTATATAGTGTCTTATGTATTCTGTTAATATAATATGCGATCTCTCATTTTTCCCGTTCGATTGAGGGTGGTAGATTGAGAAGAATGTGTTTTGGATGCAATCTATCGCATAAAGTTTTGAATTCGTTTGACGTGAATTCGAGCGCGTTGTCAGTAAGAAATTCTTTCGGTTTACCGAAGTATCTAACCCAAAAATGCCAAAGAACTTTTATGATTGCTGCTGTTGATTTGTCAATAAGTGGTTCTGCTAGAATATACCGAGTATAATAGTCTTGGATTATAAGGATATAACGATTTCTTTTAGTAGTTATTTCAAATGGTCCCATTATATCTGTTGTNCAGCAGGTTTTAAAATAGAGTTAAGTAAAGTAAGGCCATTGAGCAGTGTGATGAGACATCACTCTCAATGACCTGATTAGGTTGCAGGGCAACAGCAGTTCTAGGAAGAACTGCTGGTTGCCGCAGGGTGCGACACATTGTTTCGTTGTCCGAAGTGCAACGCGGCATGTGTCGACACCGGCACCGGTAACTAGCAGAGGCCGTTGCTAGGACCGGTGGGCCTGCTGAATCGGCGCGATCGATCTACTATAAATCGATCGCGCGGATGAAGCAGAGCAGAGATTGTGATCTGACTGCTAAACTCACTGTGAGGCTGCGCAAGCCGGAGAGTGTACCGCAGTGAGTACCAAACAGCCGTGTAAAGAAAAGACCATCTAACAAGAAGAGGGCACGATGTGTGACCAATCGATTTTACTGAAACTTTTTGTATCGATAGGTCACTATGCCAAGTGTTACAGGGTAAACGCATAAGACGCACTACTCAAGCGTTTGCGAGACAATTGCAATTAAAAATTTTTGTACTTTGTCTTTAGTTTTTGGTGCAGCCGCGCCAAGTTTTTTTACATTAAATATTTTTTATTTTGAAACATTCCACATGAGTTTTTGACATTTTACACAAATCAAAATCTATATGTATGATTCGACATAGTTTAAGATTTTCCACGCAAGGCGAAGTCATTTCTTACATGAATGAGTGCTTTATATAAAAAGTGCAGTGGTCATACAATATTTGAAACTTTTTATTGATTTAGAATATTTTCTATTTTACAACGTATAAACAACTTACAAAGTTTTATATATTTTATATATTTTTGTAACTATGTATAAAAAATTTTACTTGGCGTAACTTATTGATATTATTTCTTTTGTAGAATAGATCTTGTAGAGAAAGATTTTGATAGTAATACTTTTTCTAGAGATACGAGTTGCGCATGTACTTGGCTCCTTTTTTTACCTTTTTTGAAAAGGTATTTTGTTTGGATATCACACATTTTTGTAGAATATGGTTTTGACAAACACTTTTTTTACTGCATTATATATAACTTAATTGTTTGCGTCTTATTCTTAACCCTCAACGGACGAACATGGGTCGTTTTCGTCTGGAGCAAAATTACTTTCTGAAAAAAGTAAATGTCTTGTTGTCATATTTGCTAAAAATTATAAATTAAAACTTTTTTTTCACTAAATTTAATGATGGTATCTTAAAATAGACAGTTTTAAGAGTATATACACATTGTTTCAGATTTTTTTAGAAATGAGTAGTTGATGTCAATAAATGACTTTAG
>NW_018025639.1:0-2315 GCF_002006095.1 Pseudomyrmex gracilis
AGAGAGAGAGAGAGAGAGAGAGAGAGAGAGAGAGAGAGAAAGAGAAAGAAAGAAAACTAAGAAGATAATTTCGAGAACTTAGCCGGTCCGAGACGAACCGTATCATCGGTGTCTCTTCACGGTAGCCTTCACAGATCCGGAGGCTCGTCTTGTGCCTCTGGTTTCTATACACCGTTCGAGCCTCTGCCGCTGCTGCTGCTGCGATACGAGTGTTTGCAGTACACTCGAAACCAGTCCCGGACGAACACGGGGTTGCGCGCGTACAGAAAGAGAAAGACGAACGGCGAGATGAGAGCATGACGAAAATAACATGGACACTACCGCGAGGAAGGATTGCTTAATTTGTCTAACGAGGACTGCCGGCACCTGTCATCTGGAAATGCACGCAAAGATAGACGAACCGTCGATGTGCAATTCCCCTCCTCGAGGATGGGGGTCTCGCATCGTTTTTCTTTGTTTCGTTCGCTTCGTATACATCGGTTTCGTTCGAGTTCGTATTGTTTTAAGTAAAACAGAATCTTATTGCGTTTGACGTGTGTGTTGAACTTGTGCGAGATCCTTTTTATGCCTTGACTGCAAAAACATCGCTGCATAATTTTATGTGACAAGATTACAAGAGATTTCGAGTATTGTTTTTTTTTTTCCTCAATGAATTAAAAAACGAGTTTTGGAAATAATAAAGAAAATTGTAGCACAATGACGCGTCTGCGTTGGGGGGAGAGAGGAGAAATGTGCATATTTCTTAAATTTTTCACGGTAGTAAGATAGACAGAGAGCGAGATTGCTTCCTCGGCGTTTATTCTTTCGAGGGTTTGCTCTTATCTGTGCGTGGCACATTTACTCCCCTCCGATAAATCAATCACACACGTTTCGTCATTGTATATACATCGTATATTCTTGTGCTCGCACGTAAAACCAGCTTGGCCAACAGAACCAAGACGTGAGACAAAAAATTACAAGAATATATTTTATTATTATATACATAATGTAAAATAATAAATATTTAAAAAATAATAATAATAAATATAAAATAATAAATATTAAAAAAAAAAAAAAAAAAAAAAACTATAATGCCTCTCGATGACAAACGATACGGTCAATCCACCAGTTTAACGGCCAGGAATACTGTTTATTTTTTGTCTGAAATGCGTGAAATGCTCTTCCTAAAAAGCTCGAGTCAATGGCGATGATGAAATTTCGACCTTCGGTCGTCTCTTTAGCGTCAAGGATTATCAAATGTTCCACTCATCACCGTCCGAAGCGAGAGAATTAAAAGAGAACCGTGCACCCGTGACTGCCTGCTAAGATCCGAGGGATAAGTTCATCATTGCACGCGTTGGGTAAATGGAACCTGTCTTTAATGGGAATCCCATGATGCGCAGGTAGATAAACGTGCGGTGAATAGGCCGCGGTGAATGAATGGCTTAAAGAAGGAACGCGCCACAAGAGAAGACGCGCACATTTTTCTCTCTCTCTCTTTCTCTCTAGTGCCATCTTCTTTTCACCCGTCGCGTCCTTCTTCCATCTCTTTTGGAATTGTTCATGCGCGCGTATTATTTATACCGTATATACGCTTTCCAGTAAGTTAACGCTGAAAAGTACGCAATTAATTCTCATTCGCAAAACACGCATTAATAAATTTACGTAACGCTAGAACAACATCTAATGGGGTAGCTAAGAGTTTTGTTGCACATCATGCGAATTTGTCTTAAGTTTTGTAGAAAAAACAGGGACACAAAGAGAAGACTCGATTGTTTAAAACACAAAAAACTGTACTGTACTTACATACATATATATTCAACATTTTATTTTTAATTGAATAATATTGAAAGACCATCAATTCGAGCAAATTAGACAAATGTCAATGTTAACGTTAAATATATTATAAAAATACAATAATAAATTTAATATAATTAATATATGTATAATTAATAACATAATAATGTATATCTCTATATATTTATTATAACAATAATATTAACAACATATTAAATTGCACATACAAAAATATTGATATTTAACACCATTCTAATCTGCTCATTTCGGTCTTTTTTAATATTATTTCATTGCCGTGCAATATTGAACTACTTATAAAATTTTTTACATCCTTATTGCTTATAATTAAGTTTGTGTATTGTTTTATTGATTATATTAATTTATATAGTCACAATCGTCAATGATCATCTCATCTCGATTCTTTTTTCGAAAAAAGAGCTTTTTTAAAAGTTTCATTTTTTCTATCCAACACGGGAAAAACGACATGTATGTGTCGAAAAAGAGAGAGAGAGAGAGAGAGAGAGAGAGAGAGAGAGAGA
>NW_018025640.1:0-2313 GCF_002006095.1 Pseudomyrmex gracilis
ACTTTTTCTCACTCTCTCTTACTCTCTCTCGCACTCTATAACACTTTCTCTCACACTCTCCCACTCTTTCTCTTTTTTTCTATCTTATTTTCTCGCACTCTCTCTTACTTTTTTTTCCACTCTTTTTTATTCTCCCTCACTCTCTCTCACTCTCTCTTTCACTCTTACACTTTTTCTCTTTCTTTCTCACTTTCTCTCAGTCTCTCTCACACTTTTTCTCACTCTCTTTTACACTCTCTCGCACTTATAACACACTCTCTCACTTCTCTCACTCTTTCTCATTTTCTATCTTACTCTCTCTCACTCTTTCTCGCACTCTCTCTCAATTTTTCTCGCACTCTCTCTCACTCTTTTTTGCACTCTTTTTTTGGTCTCTTTCAGTTTCTCTCACTCTCTCTTGCACTCTTACACTTTCTCTCTCTCTCTCTCTCACTCTCTCTCAGTCTCTCTCGCTTTTTTTTTTATTTTCTCTTACTCTCTTTTGCACTCTATAACTCTCTCTTTCACACTCTTTTTCACTCTTTTTTCCACTTTTTTATTCTTTCTCACTCTTACTCGTTTTCGCACTTTTACACTTTCTCTTTCTCTTTCTTTCTCAGTCTCTCTCGCACTCTTCCTCACTNTCTCTTACTTTCTCTCGCACATTTACATTTTCTTTCTCTCTCTCTCTCACACTCTCTCACTTTCTCTCGCATTCTTTCTCACTCTTTCTTACTCTCTCTTGCACTCTATTACACTCTCTCTCACACTCTCTCTCTCTTTCTTATTTTCTATCCTATTCTCTCTCACTCTTTCTTGCACTTTCTCTTACTCTTTCTCGCACTCTTTCTCATTCTTTTTTCTATTTTTTCTTATTCTCTCTCACTCTCTTTTACTGTTTCTCACACTCTTACACTTTCTCTCTCTTTGTCTCACTCTCTCTCAATCTCTCTCGCACTCTTTCTCACTCTCTTTTACTCTCTCTCGCATTTTATTACACTTTCTCTCACACTTTCCCACTCTTTCTCTTTTTCTATCTTACTCTCTCTCACTCTTTCTCGCACTCTCTCACACTTTTTTTTCACTTTTTTTTATTCTCTTTCACTCTCTCACTGTTTCTCGCCCTCTTAAACTTTTTTTTCTTTCTCTCACTCTCTCTCAGCTTCTTTCGCACTCTTTCTCACTCTCTCTTACTCTTTCTCGCACTCCATAAGACACTCTCTCACACTCTCTCACTCTTTCTCATTTTCTATCTTACTCTCTCGCACTCTTTCTCACGCTCTCTTACACTCTCTCACTCTTTCTCATGTTTTATCCTACTTTCTCTCACTCTGTTCCGCACTCTCTCTCATTTTCTTTTTTACTTTTTCTCACTCTCTCTCACAGTGTAGACGCATGTATATTGCCACCATTTTTTAAACCACAAATAAACTGACAGTTCCCCACCACCTAGCTGGTTGTTTTTCCCCACCACCTAGCTGGTCGTTTTTCCCTACCACTTGCCTTTCTAGTCAGAAAACGTGAAAACTTACAAGTCAAAACGTTTTCTGTAAACAGCTTCGAAAACAAGCCTCGGACAAAAAAAACACATTAATACTTTTCTTTTCTGCTTTTTTACCTGAATCGATTGAGACTAGAATAATGCCGATCGGTTCAGTCAGTATTAAGATATTGTTGATTGAATTTTCCTTTACTTCTAAAAGTCTTCATTTTCGCGTATAAAGAGGTACGGTGTGCCTCGCACAGTTCGGGCGCACTGCGCGCGCGTGAACTTGGCGCAAGGCACTACCGTGCCTCTTGATTTGCGTATCGCAAACGCGTCGACATCGTACGATTTTGATGTGGAAATGTAACATTTAGTAAACGTCAAATCAATATTTCGTCATTGCAAATCGTATATATCTGCCATGTAATAATTCTCTTCTTTCACATTCGTTTTCTGATGTATTAATCTCGCTCAACGCTTCTAAACGAGCGCGTCCAAAAAGTTTCTTCAATTTTGTATTTAAATTCTAATAGAATAAAAGAGAAGAATCGGTGAAAAAATTTTCTCCCATATTTCTCTTTCGTTAAATTAAAGTTTGAATTAAAATCGACATCCTCTGCTTCTTCTTTCAAATTTTCTTTGCGCACGCANTTAAATGTTAGTGTGTCGGAACAGTTTATACAACTACTCAACGCTGATACATCGGTGATCTAATTCCCTCGTGTATACTCATTTGGCATCTTTTGATTTTCACCGTAGAAAAGTATAATTTGTTTTCCTTCTTGCGTTAGATTTCTAAAAATTATAATGTACGTCTCTAATAAAAAAAAAAAATGTAATATCAAGAG
>NW_018025641.1:0-2311 GCF_002006095.1 Pseudomyrmex gracilis
TAAAATATAATAAATTTGTAAAACAGCATGTTTAGATCTCCTTAAATTACAAAAATAATTTTGGCCGCCTAAATTGGCTAAATACTCCACTGTGCGTCGCCAAAAGTGTTGCTTTATTTGTTCAACTCGTTGCCATCGTGACAATTTATTCCATGGCAAGGCTTTCAGAGACGGCTCTGGGTAAGCAGTGAGCGGACAGCCCACCAAAAAATGCCCCGGCGTCAGAGCCTCAAAATCGTTAGGATCGTTGGATAGAGGCACCAGTGGTCTTGAATTTAATATGGCTTCGACTTGAACTAAGAGCGTAAACAACTCTTCATACCTTAGCGATGCTTATCAGCCACACGTTTCAGGTGGAATTTGGCACTCTTAACCGCCGCTTCCCAAAGTCCACCCATATGAGGAGCCTTGGGTGCGTTGAACTGCTTCTTTATTTTTTCACTAGTCATGAAGTTTGATCATTTGCTTGTCAACGCTGTCACGAAACATATCATACAGCTCATTTAACTGACGATTTGCTCCTACAAAATTCAGGCCATTGTCCGAATACACTTTGGAGGGGCGACCTCTTCTTGACATGAACCGTTTAAAAACGCTTATATATGTCTCCGTGCTCATATCAGCGGCTAACTCCAAATGCACCACCTTGGTTGCAAAACAGATAAACAGCGCCATATAGCATTTTACACTTTTAGAGTTCTTCCGTTGGCCTTCTTTGTACCAGAAGGGGCCCGCATAATCCACACCGCATTTTTCAAAGGCGTATTTTGCTATGTTTGCTCGAGCTTGTGGTAAATCAGCAATTAGAGTCGCACCCATCTTGGGAGCATTGCGCACGCACACAACATATCTTCTGACGACGTAACAAACAATATTTTGCGCTGAGACCGGCCAATAATTTTGACGCACAGCTGCCAACGTGCCTTGCGCTTCAACATACAAATGACGTTCATGCTCATATGTGATTAACAGACGTGTGAAAGGATGCTTGCCTGGTAACAAAATTGGATGTTTATACTCATAAGGCACGTTGGCATGCTTCAAACGATCACCAACCTTCAAAATGCCACGCGCATCTACGAATGGGTTTAACTTTAAAATATGGCTGTTTTTGGATACGCGTTTTGTCTTCTCGAGCAAATCGATCTCGGCACCAAAGACCTCACGTTGTACGATTTTAATTAAAGTTAATTTAGATTGCACCAACTCTTCGATTGACAAAGGCTGACGCACGGCAAACGCATCATCACCTAACGACGCTCTGACCGTTGCCCTTCTTTTACAATTTGTAACAAACCTGAAACAGTAGGCAATTGACCGTATGAGACGGGAAAATATAGAAAAACGATCAAAGATACCGTGCACTGACTCGCATTTGACCACTGCGGCCACTACCGCATTTCTGCCTTCCGTTACTTCCAACTCGAACATACCCGGATTTTCAGGAAGCCACTCACATTCACTGAGCTGCAACCAAGGTGGCCCCGACCACCAAATATCCAAGGTCTGCAACACGTCAGGCATAACACCTCTTGAGAATGGATCAGCTGGATTGTCTTGAGAGCGTACATGTCGCCAGTTTTCAACGCCTGTGATTCGTTGAATCTCAGCAACACAATTTGCTACAAACGGCGTTCACTGACGACCACGCGACTGCAACCAACACAACACAATGCAAAAATCAGTCCACAAACAAGTCAAATCGACCTTGAATGGCAAACTACCCAAGACCTTTTTTACAAGTTGAGCTAGCAACAGCGCGCCGGAGAGTTCAAGACAAGGTATTGTTAACACTTTAATAGGTGCTACGCGGGACTTAGAACATAACAAGCGTGAGGCTACATGTCCACTAACCGACACAGACCTTGTCACCGTCGGTAACCGGGGTCGTTTCGGCGGCGTTACCATTGGCGGTCGACCCAGAGACAAGCGCGTTATTCGACGTGGCAGTAGCGGGTCCGTCGGAGGATGTCTGGATACGCTGCCAAAAGGAGCAAGACACCGGAACGGAATCTGAATCCATCACAGAATAAGAAATGACGACAAAGGGGCAATCAGCCAAAAACATTTTTTTTAAAATATAGAGCAAGCGCGAGTTGTTTATGTCCGAGTTAATATGTATAACCAGTTATTTTGCTTATGTTCATAATTATTTAAGCGCTCGGGGTGCATAAGGCCCATATTAGTCTTAATCAAAAAATTGAAGATTTTGTTTATTTTGAAACTAAGAATGAAGAGGCCACTAAGAGCCATCTAAATAGGCCAATACGAGCCATTCCCAGGATGTTGTGCAGGAATAAGCGTGCATGTG